>NC_090982.1:29893513-30006013 GCF_040807025.1 Struthio camelus | reverse complement strand
GATTGAATTTTTATTTTTCCTCTATCTATCTGAAATGGACTCCACTAATGATTCTGCCCTTTATGCCCAAGACATATAGAAATCTGCCTCAATTTGTTTTCACCAAATCAAATAAACTGAAGTTAATCATTGTAAATTTGACAGTTATAATTCCACAATGGTCTGTGAAATACTTTCTGAGAAGCAATTATATCATTGATAATGATAATACATTTTTTAAATGTCTGTCATCATTAGTATTAATTTTGTATCTATTGTCAAGACACTAATGATAATGAGCTCTTTGGAGATTTAGGAGGATATTACATTATTTCCCTAGGTGTTTCTAACGTAATACAGAATTCAGTAAGCATTAGTAAAAGATATTTGAAAGAATATAAATATAGGAAGATTTTTTATTTTGTTTGCTAAGCATGAGTAAAGAATAAAGATGCCTTCAGTCATTTTTATTTTAGACAACAATAAAACAACAGAGTACAAATAATGAGATTCCATAAGGCTTCTGTCTACAATAGATGCTACCTGCTCTGAGTAAAATGGCTGGTGCTTCTGCTTATGTAGATCTTAGAAACACACTCTGAAAACCAAGAGAAGGGAGTTTCACATTAGTGTTCTTTTATTTATATTTAATTAATATTTGACCCGTAATGGAGGAGTTTGTGACATTCATGTCGTCTGCAGCAAAAAAACTCAGTATGGTTACTGCAGCTAAAGAGGTCAGGGGAAAATCAAAAATAGGCTACTTCAATTTTTTTCCAAGAGAAAGGCATCTGTAAAAACAAAACTTCTTGTGGCCTAAATTCCATAGCTTTTCCCATGTTAACATTTGTTTTGTGTTCTTTTTTTCTTGGTATTTAACAACCATCATGGTATATTTAAGCATGGGAGGCACTCAATTCCTTCTTTTTATTGATGCTTACGCGTTTCTCAAGTGGAAACACTATTTTCGTCTTTTCCTATTCAGTTAGCTTCCCAACATTGCTTTGATTGCTTTCCCTGCATTGTTTATGCTTCTTCTTCTTTTTTTTTAATTAGAAGGAAGCCATGAGAGAGCTAATGTATTCAGGCTGTAAGGTTCCAGGCAGCAGAGTTTTTTTAAAAAGGCTTGGGTATTGGCTGGGTATTTCTGGGGTGATGATTTAGGCATAAGTAGCCCATATGACTCTGAGGTGTCAAAATAGGGAAACTTCAAGTGCAGTAGAGGCTGTACTCTTTCTGGATTTACCCTTGTTGCAGCCACTACTGGCATACTGGAAGTGAAACCGTGTGTCCAATGTAAGTAACTACCTTTGCAGGAGGATGCTGAACGTTTGGAGATGTTCCAGAGACAAATAATTAGAACTGGAAAACGCTTCTTATGGTACAAGATAGGAGTTCAATCTATTTAGCTTAATAAATGGAAGGTTAAGGAATGATTTGTTCTTTGTCTCTGAGTACATAAGAGCTGACAGTTTCAGCGTTGCGAAGAATGATAATTTACGGCTTAGGACGTAGGGTCTGGACTCAGCAGAGCTGAATTTTAGTTTTGCCATGAACTTCTTGTCAGGCCTCAGGCAAATTAATTAAGCTGTGTGTAACCCAATTTTCGCAGAGGTAGAATGGACCAACTCCTGTAGAGTTTAGTGCACTGAAGAGTAATACGGCTCTCAAGCAAAGAGCCTTCAAATGCTCTCTTGACTCTCTTAAATCTCTCTAACAAATCCTGAAAATCAAATTATTTGATAATTTCAATTCTTAACTATCCCTCAGCCCTAGTAGTCCCGTAGAAATAAGGTGGGATCTGCTTACTCTCACATGCCATGTTTCCTACCTTTTCTACTGAACACTTACAAAGCATTAGGTAATAGCAGTGTTTTCCATAACATTTAGCCATTTGTGAAGCAGTGGCATCATGGAGGAGATTAATCCCTCATGTAGATTAGATAGGATGCAGGGATCCTGTGGTACATATTTGCTCTGCTAGATTCAATTTTTTTAACTTACATTAAAATCTTGTCAAAAAATTATTCTTATAATTGTATACACTAGTGGAATTAAAATAAGAAATTCAGAGTTCTTCTTAATAATTACTCTTTTTCATACCTTTCCAATTCTAATTTTTCAAAGTTTAAGGAGGGGACATCTGTGTAACTAACAAAACTGAAGTAACTTTTCAACTCTTTGATTATTGATTATCTTCTTCACATCTCTACTTTATATTTTCCGTCCTTTATAAGAAGGTGTTTTTTAGAAAGAGAGTTAATCCTTCTTATTTGTCCACCACAGTGGGGCACGACTGTGACAATGCCAAGTGAGGGCCTTGTGGTTTACCAAAGTTATTTTAAAAACAGTAATTGCTATTACGTAGTGCATAAAATTAATTGAGTATAGTGCCAAATGCTTATTTTTACCGGGTACACCTTCACTGTTGTTCTATTTGAAGTCTATGGAATATTAGAGCTTTCTTTAATGGGCTAGATTTTCTCATCCAACACTACTTTCTATCTTTAATTACGTATGTTTAAAGTGCCAAAGTTGTCAGAAGTAATAACCCTTGAATTATGTTAGCTTATGCCTTTTTCAGAGCCAGAGCTGTGTGGAAAAGTGGATTTCTTCCTCTGAGAAGACGACACATACATCACTCATGTGTCAGCTCATTGATGCAAAGAGACTGTGACAATCAACTTCCCTTGTAATTATAGAAACTGGATGTGCAACATCCTCCGGATAGTTTTTATTCTGCATGTCTTTTGTTTCTTTGTTTGTCCTTCTTCCACTCCCATCCATGAATTAAAGCAAGGATTCTTCATTTATATTGTCTGTTCAGTTCTTGCACTGCACTGAACTGCATACCAATCTGGAGCTGGGACTCACTTCTGGCCTTAATAAAAAGGGATTTTGCCTTTAAAAAGGAGTTAACGTCAAACAAGGCAGAAAACCCACCCTGAAGTAGAAGCGCCTGACTGTATGAGTAATTCAGTTAAGCTCTTTCAGCAGTGATGCCTGTATGAGAAGTCAGGAACTGCATTTAGGAAGAAACTGCTTAATGGTGCTGTACTAATGACCCAGACGACTGAGGCTGGCATGGCAGCAACAACCTTTTACCATCCTCTTCTTTGACCTTCCGCCTCTCTGATTCTCTGAATGGGAAACAAACACCCTAAAGTGGGAATAAATAAGGGTCATTTGACTAATATTCAGGAATCCGGTTAACTGAAAAGGCAGTGAGTTGGCTCTTACCTTAAATTATGCTCTTTATGGGTTGCTATCTTAGAGTTATGGATGTGTGATGAAGTTTCACATTTTTCTAAGTGTTTTTGGCCTCATCCCCAGTCTAGTGAGCCCCTTGACATTTCATCTGTGATTTGTTCTCACCTAAAATGTTTTTTTGTTTGGTGTTTCTAGTGATGGATGAATCTAGCCTGAAAAACAAAAAAAAAATTAAAAGTCATTCAAATAGACTGAGGAAGAGGGGATTAGAAGCAACCAGCTGGCTGAAATTTAATTGGCAGAGTTTGGCCAATGTAAGTAAACTTGCCAAGATTTAGTCTTCTGTTAGGTCATCTGTTTCCTCCTAACTAAACATGTCTTGGATATTTATAAGCATAAATGAATTATTATTATTCTTTACCATCTCCAAAACTTGTCATTTCTGGTATTTGAATGTCAGTCATGAGGGAAAATAAGGAAAATGCTAATGTAATCTCCCGACATCAGACGGAAAAATGTGAGGGGAAAACATTTTCTGTTTTGCTTTTCCAGAGGAAAATAAAGTTTAACAACCTTCCTCTCTATCTTACATTTAAAAAAAAAAACTTTACAGAGACGTATTTCATGCAGTTAAACGTTAATGAGGTATTATGCATTGCTAAACTCAGCTGTATAAAAATATGTTGTGTCAGTACAGAAAAATCTGTAGTATTTATACTTTGCTTGCTTTACTTGGGCTGAAGGGAAACGTATCTAAGCATTACTTACTTATAGAAGGAAACTTGTGCTCCTGTTCTGCTTCCAGGCTGCAGGTTAAATAGACTACGCAAACAATTATTCTTACTGTACTCGTTCTTGTGGAACATTTGGATCATTTGAATTATTTGCTTTTTGCCTATGTCCAGCTTCTAGCTGTTTACGAACAGAGGCCCAAAAAAGCAAGTGAGAATTTTGCCAGTGATTTCAACGGCTGCCAAATTAATTCCTTATACTGGATTACACTGGTTACACTATGTTATAGTAGCTATTTTTTATGTTGATTATATTGAAGATTATTGGAATACCTAGTCAATTCATGGAGAATTCTGTCATCTCTATCGTTTTAAATAAAAAAGGAATTGGTTACAATTAAATCAGAGGGGCAGATTGTTCCTTCTGTTTGATAGTGTTCATCAGAGTATGCAGTTACAGTAAAACATGCCAACCTACAAATCTTACATGATGAGAATTATTTATGTTTTCCTTTATCAGCCTTCCCTATCTGTTCTACAGTTTACTAATTTTTTTCTTTGAGGGTCCCACTTGAGAGTCTCCAAAGTGTTCCCTGATATCTTAATATAGTTTGTGGTCTTGCTGTGGTGCTGATTTTAAAGTTTCACTCCTTTACTGTACAAGAGACACACAGGCACACTGCTGAAATCATTTCTTTTCCTCTAGCACTTTATACTGCCCAGAATAAGAGCATCATCTTCCTACAAAATACGGATTCTGAAAAGCAAAGCTTGCATTTGCAAGATACGTTCAATGGGCTTTGCAAAAAATGTATAAAAGTTTACACTGACCTTTACAAGAGGGAGGGACAGATGAAAGGGGAATATTAGGTCAGATATTTATCCTGTGAGTATTGCTAAGTCTCCCTTTTAAAATGAACGCAACTTGCCAATGTTTAGGATAGTGAGTGACCACACAAGCCAACAGAGATCAAATGGAAAAAACGGAATCAGATATTCGGGTCAATAAGGAATTTCTTGCAAGGTATTCCTTTATCTGTCTTGGAGTAGCTTCTTTTTCTTCTTTTGATTTATTCTGGGCATCATATCTGTGCACAATGTTTCTGCATCAACAGACAGAACAGTGGCCCAGACTGCTCCTCTATTGATTACTGTCCTCCTAGCCTCAGGAGAACCACTCGTCACCTTGTACAGACTACGATGGTTACTGCTGCAGTGAAAAAAAAAAAAAAACTTTGCTGTTGCAAAACATTTTCCATTGATTTAAGGCTATAGCATTCTAGCAACTCACTGCTATAATGAACTGTAGGGCTTTTCCCTTGAAATTTTCAGGATGTGCCCTTGAATTATTTATATCCAGTACAGATGCCTTTCTTTAGCCATTTCCCAGAGAAGAAGGCTCTTGTCCTACTATTGGAAGAGCGCTGCCATTTCTGATCAATGGAGGCTATGCTCCTCCTTTAAACGTATACACCTTTTAATGCTGTTTGTTAGAGAGGTGTTTTTCATTTGTGCAAGTGCCTTTAAGTCCCCCACTGCTGAGTCCTACTGTTCTGCACGAATACTGAAATTTAAGAAAAACCACTAAAAAGAGGCAAAAATAAACAAAAACCCAGAAAATTCACCAACAAAATACATAAACCCCTTTCTGCTTTAAAAAGTACAGTTCTGTGCTGGCAAACAAACAGTTCCTCTGCCTCTTCCTTTCTCTCTCTCTCTTTAACAAAAAGAAACATTACATGTTTGAGTAGATAACAAGAGGTACCATTAAGATACAGAAAATTGAAAACCTAGACTGCAATAAAACTGCAGGCACAGGGGAATTAGTAATAGCTTCTCCATGTTTTAGTAGAATATTTCCTCTTTATTCACCCAGCAAACAGTGTTCACAAACAACAGTGAAGAACAAAAGCTGTGATTTATATATATGGACAGGTATACATGCACCCCTGACCTCCTGCCGCCTTCCTCGCCCTCAGCACCAGAAGCAATTTATGGAGACCAGTCTAAATAAACATTAAAGAGTCAAGGCCACAAACTGACAGCAAGGAAAATCAATGGCTCCAGAAACCAGCTAGTAGGATCAATAAAAGAGATTAGGCATCACAAGCTAGTGTGGGGCACTTACAGGTAAATGTGGCTTACACTTCATCTGACAGGGCTCCCTCAGCACCAGGATAAAAACTGTCATATAAACAGAAGCACACTGAGTAGCCCGTGGAAGACGTTCCTGAGCTGCAAACACTAACTGCTGACCTCTGAATGAAAGGGATTATACAAAAGCCGCAGGGAATTTCCAATTCCTTTTCCAGAGTCATCTCACACACCTGTGCCTTTGCCCATAGCAATTGTTTCAGATACAGATTTGGAGAACTCTCTGCTTTTTCTGTGTTTGCTTTGCTTTCCTGGATTGTTTTTCAAATCCTTTCCTCACAACCTCACACTGAGTTACATCTTTCTCTGTAACCTGTGCAGTTACGTACTACTCTGGGGTCGGCAGCTTCAGCTGAATTCAGCCCAACACCTTCAGTTTCTACCAGTCTAGCTTGGGGGCCTGAAATCTCCCACAGCACACAGCAGATGCAAACTCGGCAGCAGCATCTTTTACCTCGGCTCACTTTCTGTCTGTACTGCATGAAGTACACAGTCCGATCCACCTGAATGCAAAGCCATCCTTCTCATCATCAAGCCAGAGTGTGGTTATTTTTTCACAATCTGGAGCATTGCCTTTTATTAGATCGTAAATGTTAATGTTTTATTATCTATGACCATCCAGTTACCAGCATGAACCGAAAGCTAATTGATAGCAGCAATCTGTGTTCTCTTATTCTAAAAAGACCTGTGACCACAGCAGTATTTAATATTTGACTCAGGGCTTCCCGCTCATGCCAAATTTTGTCTGCCTTTTTCCCTTCTATTTATTTTACAAATAGGTCCACACTTTCTGTGTCTACAGAAACCCTCTGTGAAGCCTTAGGTTCAGCAGACCTCTCTGAATGGTCACCGTCAATAGGATGCAGAAACTGTGTTAAGCGACTTGAACATAGACTTTTGGGTTAGGCTACAAAAGCTATCTGAACTACTTGCTAGCCCCAATAAAAGTGGAGGGGAGGTACCATTTCCACCAAATTTTCCCTCCTTGAAAAAAATTCTAGGCTCCAAAACACCTAGAAGCATTCATTCTAATGGAACAAAATAAGGCATTATAGGTCAAAAACAACATCTTAAGCTTCATTTAGATTCAATCATCCATCAATGTCACTCATAGGTCAATGCCTGTCAGGGACATAACTGCACTTCACAAATGAGTAGATAGATTTTACACTAGCTTCAGTTTAAATTTGCTATAAGAGATCATGTGGGTTGCATTGTAAGTGACTCATTGTGAAATGAGAGAGAAAGATATGGGTGATGCTAGCAAAAGTCAAGTCAAAAAAGCACAGCCATTGCTCCAATATAAACGCTAAACGCAGCTTGTGATAGGACCACATAAAAAAATTGGAAGTTCAGAAACAAGTAGGGTGCACACATGTTTGCATTGTAGAGGGCCTATATAATCTTTTCTACCTGTCAGTTTTTCCAGTCTGCTAGAATCACTTGTATTTTATCTGATTTAATTTCCACCATCCAGCTCTCAACTTATACTATACTTCAATATGCTTGACATTTCAAAGAAAATATGTGCATTTCCTCTACTAAGAGTGACCTGACAAACATGTCTTCACTTCTCTTAGCAGCACATCAAAAATAAGCTCACTGAGATTGCAGTGCATCCGTTCAGTCATATTAATGAAATCCCCAGTCGTCTCAATCTTCATCTTTGCGTTAGATTCCCAGGAAATAAATAACTCACAAAAGAAGAGAAAGAGGCCTTACTATGGCCTCTTACTGTGGTAAATGATTTAGCATTTGCATTGAGGTTCTACCTCTGTATGCCATCGTAATGGGCTTCTCAATCCTGGATGCTGTACAAACTATACCAGGGCAGATCTACATCCTTGGAGGAACTGAAATCAATAGGAATTCAGCGTCTAAATACCCCAGAGGATCTTCTTCATAGTTTCTATTTCAAGATCAGGGTAGTATTTAAATTCTTCAGTCAACTTTAATTCAGCTAGCACAAGTACTGCTAGCAGTCTTGGTATAATAACATGGCACTCAGTACAAGGTCAGCTGCTCGTGCATGCAGTTGTCCTCCCTATCGACGTTTGCAGGCCTTGTTGAGTTCCCTGCTGTTCTGGCTGTAGGGCTAATACTGCTTTAAACAAATGCTCGTGTCTATACTGTATGATACATGATAATAAAAGTTTAAACGTTTCGGTAACTACATGATGGTAACTACAGTAAAGAAAACTCTCAAGGTAGAAAAATCTTAACAAGAGGGTGGGATGAGATGATGCCAGCACAGACATAACTTGATGATAGGGTCTGAGAGAGCTTAAAAATTTGGTTTTGTGGTGTATGTAAAAATTTAGTGTATGAAGTCTACAACAGAACAGGCAGAAGGAGTGATAAGAAAGAGAGAGAGAGAGAGAGAGAGAGAGAGAGAGGAGAATTGGGTCAGTGGACAGTTCAGGAGTGAGGGCAGTAAAAAAAAGCATTTCAAACACAGTAGAGCCGTGGAAGATGCTCCTTCTGCAGTAGGAAAGGAGAAACTAGCTCTCACCATGCAATTGAAAGTTATTTCCTGAATCCCTGCCTAGCTCATAACATGAGTTTGAGTGCCGTTTAGTTCTATTTTCACAGCATAAAATATTTACTCAATTTTCACAGTAGTCGCATTGTTGAAAAAGTATAAGAATCGTGCAAGACATTACAGTACCTTTGTCGGCTTCATCTGGATTCAGATGTTTTTAAGGAGAGAAAGTATTTTCTGCAGATGCTAGGAGACAATGCCTTTGACAAAGATCTCATTTTGCTTTGCTAGCATGGCTTCGCTGCCAGCAGAGTGAGACCATGTACTACAGATTAGAGCAGAGGCAGAAATGAATTCATCGTTGATTTCTCCTTGACTACCATTAAGTCTATGGTTTTACTTTTCTTGTTTGGCCCTTCAATTGCACAAAAATGGTCATTTATTAGTTACCCTGAATACCGTATTGGTAAACTAATCCAAGTTGAAAATAACCTTTCCGTGCCTGTGAATGATGGCACAATGAAAGAGGCAGCATGAGGTGGGAGTGAATAACTAAGACAGGAAAATAAACTGTTTGAGTCACATTTTCTTTCACCTAAGAAAATATAAAACTGTAGTCTGAGTCTACTGGACAGTAGTAGAACTATAGACTAGGCCCAGTTGGGGGGAAAAAAAAAAGGGAAAAAAGGTCATGAGAGAGATAACTCCTTGGAGTACCTAATAGACCCCATTCACAGAACTCAGTGGTCCCATTCATATTTAAGTGCTGAGAGCACTGAGGCAGAGCAGAAGTATGACTGAGTTTTTCATATTTAGGCAAGTACTCCAGCTACTGGGCTTTTTCTTACTGAAGGACATTGATTTCCCTTGAAATTTCATCTAGAGTTGTGAAACTTGTCTTCTGATCAGAACTAATACATTTTCACTAATATGTTCCATTTCAGTGAGTAAGCATTTTACAATAAACCTTTTTTGTCTTGGCTTAGCTCTGCTTTGGAGCTTAGAACAGCAGACAATTCATACTTTGCACAGGAAAGCTGATCGTATCACTGGCCCACTGCACACTACACCATTCATTCCTGACACTGGGAAGCAACCACTCACACATTGATTGAGTTTTGCTCATTTTATGTAAATATATTGTGCATATTGTGTATTCATTTGAGTAGGGTGTGTTGTTTCTTATCCTCTGAGGAAAAGATATTTAAGAACTTGAAATTTGGAGTCAAAAAGTGACCAGTGAGGCTAAATTTTAATTTAAGATTCCGGGTGAGTGCTTAACCAAGCTTTTTTTCTTGTATACACTATTACCCTGTGTTTTTCTGTGTTTTAAGACTGTGTTGCTGCCAAAGAAATAGATTTTTTTCCTCCATGTCAATGGTTATTTATGTTGTCATGCCACTTCATCTTTGTGAAGGCAAGTGCTGCTGTAGTCTTCTGGTACGTTGTTTTGAAGTCCTGATCCATATTAAAACTAGACATTTTTTTGCTGGGTTAGTTTTAAAGTGGAACAGTTTCCCAAGATGAAGGATGATTTATAAATTTGAACAGGAGGTCTTGCAGTCTGACGCTTCTCTGTGGGTTCTCCATTCACTCATTTTCAGCTTCATCACTGATACAAAACCCTCCAGAATTGTTTGTTTTTTGGGTGCTGCCATCTCTGGCATCTGCTAGGTTGATGTGCATTTGAGATTTGCTGACATATCTGCATTTTAAAAAATACATCAAAAATTAGACATGACTGTGACATTTCATAAACAGAAAACTAATATCCACAAAAGGTTCCTGTTACTGTGTCTGAGTAAGGCACAATTCTACCACCTTTTCTCTGTAAATCTCTGCGAAGAAACCTATAAATCAGGATGAATTCGCTAAAGAAAATTCACTTTAATTCAAATAAGTGAGAACAAAAGACTGTGCTCTAAGTTTACCAATATCCTCAAAAGAAAGTTCAAAGACTGAAACTGACCTAGAAAAGAGACCCCAAGGATACATATTGAAAGTGGCATAAGTAGAAATTAAAATGGGAATTAATATGCATCTGATTTACTTTTTATTTATGTTAACACATTGTTATAGGGAGTCTTCATTGTAAGTGGGAATTGGACTTGAAATGTTCAGTTGCTTGGATGAGCAGAAATCATATAGCTATATCTTCTAAGTATCTCTGGCCCGTTTCTCATCTGTGCAGCTTTAGAGTCACTGTTAAAGGCTCCTTGGTATTGCTAGAACTATGTAAGGTTGTCATACATGAGTTGAAGTAATAAGGAAGTCTACTGTTCTATTTATGCCTATATAATGTATTAAGTGCTTCTTAACCAGAACGGTAGAACTGTAAAGGTACTTAAATTAGAGGTATGAGGTAGCACATAACGGACATTCAATGCAAGCTGAAAATGTGAAACGAATATGCAAGATGGGGCAGTTAGTATTTTACAGTGATATGCGAAGCGTATTTCTTGAACATGGACAAGCTCAGCTAGGATCGTAATGAGAAGAGCTGAACAAAAGTGGTAAATGTGTCCACTTCTTTCAGAGCAGTTTGAATGTGATTTGAGTCTGATTATAAAACGAGTTGGGAACTGTTTCTGTTTTCACAGTTGTTACGAGGCTTTGATTCTCATTTACGCTAAAGCTCCATAATGCTGATCAGATGGTGAGTGAAACGGGTTACACACACTTTATGGCCACTAAAGAGCCACTATGTTTTTTTTGACATCGGATGGCTTCTCCTCAATCTTATTGGGCTTCTGAAGTGAGTCTGTATTTTTAAAATTGTTACTACCCATAACCTGACAACATTTTTGATCTGCTCTGCTCTGTAGGGTACCCAGTGCAATAGAATTTCGGTCCATTTGTGATATTACTGAAGTACAAAGCTTGTTATGACCTGTCTTTGCCTAACGAGCTGATTTCTGGTTATGACATATTCATGTAGTAACTTTGCTAAATTGTTTTTCTGCTCTGTCACAGAGAAGATTAGAAGGGATACGGTGCTTGCTGTGAGAAAAAGAAACAGCATTTCACTCTATTTGGAATGTAATTAACTAAAATACCTTTTCTCACAGGTGAAAGTTTTGTAAGCATATCCTTAATTTCTTATATAGAGCTATTTATGTATACTTACAAGTTCCAAATCCCTTCACTTGATTCTAAGTAGATTTATCTTCATACGGATCTCTGTGCCGCAACTTCTGAACATCTACCTTTGGAAACAAATTTTATTCACAGGATAGAAGGACACACAGAATGTATTTTTGATTCTTTGAAATACACTTCTACTCTGAAATACATAGTAAATGCAATGTGTCAGCTAAATCCCTCTAGTGAGCTGTCCTCTTGTCCAAAATTATGTAGCACTTTGTCTCTTGCAAAGGCTAGCTTTTTGGTTTCTGCTTTTGGACCTCTGCATAGATTATTTATTTTGAGAGATCAAAATGTTTGCATGAAAAGTTTCCTTTATCTTGGTGTGTTGAATTACTTTTTTCTGGGGATTTGCTGTTGGTTTTATCTGTATGACTGTCTCTAAATTGCACTTTGGATAACAGATGAATATCTTTTCCAGTTCCATTATGCAGTGAAATAATCAGATCACGTGATAATTACACAAAATCTTAGCCTCATAACCTACACGTTAAATATGACAACACTTTTGAGTTGTCACCTGAGGAGGCTCTATTCCCATTTAAGTTCAGTTGACAAAAGTAACGCATGTTTAATTATTATTTTATAAAGGTCCAATTTAGCATCAAGATGGCTTTGTAAAGACATCTGAGGAGCACTCAGTGCATTCCCATAACGTTCAAAATGGAACTGTGCAGCAGCTTTTAACCCTAGTCTGGAAAGCGATTGAAACTGCGATACAGCACTGCCTTGCACAGCTTAGTTAAAGCAAGGGGAGCGTGGCTAGCTTATGACAGCTTTGCTGCAAAACAGAAACTCTGTTTCCTGCTCCAGGGAAGAGACCTGGCTGCTTCTAGCTTAGAAAGGAGAAGGAGGGGGGAAAAGAGCAGAGCTGGGGCAAAACAAGGGAAAGGAGCCTTGGAGCTTGGGGCAAGCTACTCCTGCTGTTGCAAGGAGGAAGAAAAATAGGGAAGATTGTGATGGAGGAACCAGCACCTCTGTGAGGAGCTACCACTAACATCCTAGTCCCCTTTCAGAGCAGCTGCAGCTTTTAGTCTAGCTGTCCACAGCTCTGGCATGGGGGTTGCAAGTAGTGGCTTGCATTTTTCTTGCCCCGGAAGTTTGCAAAGATAAGCAACTGCCTACGTCCCTTGTGCCTAGAGCCTGCCCTGGAAAGTAGCCTGTATACTGTAAACCAAGCAAACCCCCAAATCCTGCTGCCAGTTTTGCTGTGGTTTAAGTTGCAGTTGGGCTCAGGACCCTCAGATCCTACTGAAATGGATAAGAGTCTCTCCCTTGCTTACTGAGAAGCTGGATCAGGCCCTACTTAGCATAGTGTGTAAATGAGTCACAAGATACCAAGTAGCGACCAAACAGCGATCACATTTTTTGGAAATAAGCCTGAGAGTGCTTAAATCCATTTTATTGTTGTCATATGGCACCCAAACAGAAACAACTATTACTCCTAAACTTGCTTTTACCCACATAATAAGAATTTTTTTATTAAATAATTTGTTTCTATTTTTATTTCTGTTTTCCATCTTCCTACTCCTGAAAGACCTTTGTTCTCCTATTTGCTCTGTAGATCAACTTGAGGATCCTTTCCTCTGTAACAAGCAATATGCATGTCTCATGCACATTTAGCTTATTATAAATGCCAGCTCCACCTCCTCTAGCAGGAAAACAAATGATCAACACGCACAAGTATTACAGACTAAATAATAGGAATTCTGACAGAAACATGAGGTAAGGCAGTATACTGTAAGGCTGAGCCATCGTGAGAAGCTCTATTAGGAGTGTTCCCTCTTCCCCTCAATGGGTCACATCGCTGGCTGCACCTTGTTATAAGATTGCAATAAACTGAACTTGGATTAAGAAGTTTTCCATGTCAACCCCTTAGGGCAGCTGATTATAGGTTTGACCTTTTGAGATTCTGTATATTTCCCACTTAATCAGTGCTGGAATGAGTTGCTGCTAAGTAGGATCTATGGGAACCCTATGGGAAAAGTGAAGCCATCTAAAAATAATGAGACTCTTTCCCTCTCCCTCCCCCTCCTCTCATTTTGAGCTCTATTAGGCCATGATAACAGTCTTAATCTAGGCTACACAAAAGCATAACATGGCACGGGATGTTTGCATTATATTGAGAAAAAGAGGTCTGGGAAGGGCTTTTGGCAGCCTGGAATGTAAATGAAATTTTGCAGCATGATTAAAAAAATGTTTTACTCATCCCCCCCCCCTCCTTTTTTCTTTTTCTTACTAAAATTTGTTTGGCTGAGCTAAGGCCTTGTGAAGCTTTTAAATCCAGTACCTAAGATTTTGACAGAGTAATTGGTTCTCTCTTACCTGGGCAATAGTAGAAAATTGGAACCATCTCCATTTTGTCTTGTTACGGTAACACGCTTGGCGGTTTAGATATAATTTCACAAAGTAGTCAGTTTAGTTACCAGTTCATTTCTCGATAGCTGAAGCCTGTGGGTTTTTTTTCTGCCCTACCCTTCGGTTTCCTTTTCTTCTTTCCCCCTCTCCCTGCTTCATTTCACCCCCTCCTCCCCTTGCCAACTGTCTGTGAAACTGAACAGCATAATAGATGTAATTAGACCTTCAGTAATAGGACTGAATGGAGCAAGCCATGAGACTCCTTCTCGGGAAGCAATCAGTGCATTAGGTCCCCAGGACTGAAACTGCATTTAACAAGGTTTGGGGCTTAGGGATTGTCGGTCTAGGCGTCTATTGCTTCCCCAAGAGAAAGCTCTACCCAGAATGCAAATCTTCATTTACTGTTGCTACAAAAGGGAGGAAAAGACCATTAGCCACTTTATTACACACATAATGAAGCGAACTGTAGCTGTTAATATATTTTTTTCCTAGGCAGTAAATCAACTGTTCACAAGTGCTAGTGAGTATAAATATGTATTTCATCTGTGCTTTAAAACCATTTCCCGGGTTTTCCTCATCCCTTCTTGGAAGAAGACAGCTTTGAATGGTGACAAATAAAAATATACTTTGTCAGACTGACACTGGTATGTTTCCGTGCAGATGCAAAGATTGATGTAATAACATTTTTGCTCTTTCAAAAGGAATGTAGATGTAGTGAAGTTTACATGTCATCTGTTAATTTCTATTCCTATGTAAGTTGGCACTCAAGTAAAAAAAGTATCCTTTTAAAATTATATCCTTTCATCATCAGGTCTTTCCCCTCTACCTTCATGCAGTTTACCTTCCTTAACAGGTTGTGCTATGGATATATGCTGATGTATGTTTCTTTCACCCAACCCCAACATAAATGTAGAGTAAGAAAAGGAATTTTTTCCTCATTCAGGGTATGATCTTCTGCTTATCCTGGCATACAGATAGATAGGAGTTGAGAAACTCAGACTCATCCCAAAGGGGCAGGAATACTTCCCAGGTCACTATTCACAACATGAGAAAAGAGAGAAAGGCTGAATCTGCTGAAACTTCCTTTCTGTCCTGCATCTTGGCACATATATTGAAGGACGGCAAAAGAGGTCAGTACATTTACTGTTATAGCATTCTCCAGCCTTTCCCCCTTCACAAAAAAAGTTGTGAGATACCTACCACCAGCAAACCTGCCACCTCTCCCAAAGTCATCTCTAACCCATTCTCCCAGCGGGTCATTCCGTCCTCTGGTGTAGGCTCCCAAAATCTTTCTGCTCTTCTATCATGCAGCATCATTTCTCTGCGCTCCACCTGACAATTCCTATTTCCACAGCATTTCCCCAGACCCTCTGTTCACACTTCACAGAAAATACTTTAAGCATAGAAAATGAGCAACGTGGGCTGTATTTTTTCAGATACAGTTTTAGCAATTTATGAGCTTTCTTGTTTCTTGCTTTTTTGGGGGGAGGGGGGAACAAAATACCCTCTTTAACTTACAGATAAAGGGCTTCATTCACTCCAGACTTCCACCAGATTTTTGCTAAGTGTTATATTCTAAATGACCATGATTACATATGGATTGTATACAATGACCCTTATATTTACTTCTGCATAAATCGTGGGTCTAAACCTATATATATATATATATATATATATATATATATATTCATTTTGGTCAAATTGTATTTTAATTTAATAGTTACTGTTACCAGTTCCTGGGATACTGTTACCTTTAGGGTTATGTGACATGGTATATAAATGCTACATCATAGCATTGTGAAATATGTCATATTTTGCTATCATAGTGATGAAAAGCAATAATTTCAAAGTTAGGCTGTATGCAAGCACAAGATTTAGTGATGTTTGTTCTCACCTTTATTTGAACAGGTTCATAAACATCATGTGGTTAGAAGAAAAAAATGCACACATTTATATAGAAGATGGAGCAGGAAAGAAGACATGATGGTGAAATTTTTTGTGGGCCTCAGGATTTCAATATAGCTTCCCAACTAAGAGTCACAAAATAATCTCAGCACAATGTCTTCCAGTTGTTCTGCAGTACTTCCATTAGGCTCTTAGTTCAATGCAAACTAGCTGTGTTTCTTTAACACGGAATGAGGCTTCAGACCTTGCTATGTATTTTTAAGTCTTAATTACAGGGCTGTTTTGTGACTGTCTTTGATTCTTTTCAGTGACTGAGTGGATTTGCAGCTGGCTAGGTTTGAAGCTTTGTTGATCAACCCATCCTCGTGATGCACTGCAAAACTATCTTGAAAGTTAACTTATACCAGTAAGACGACTTGTCCATGCCCCATGAGTGCAGAGGCCTAATTGAAAGGAAGCGGAAAAACAACCCATTGGCTTTGACTACAGATAATGAGCAGTGCTGTGGGAGAAAATCTATTATCACACTAAACCCCCAAGAGGTTTGAAACACAGTAGCCTCATTCAACATGATTAAAAGCTTTTTCCAGGTCCGAAGGACACATCTCATCAAGAGATGTCAGAATTACAAATATACTTTTAAAGCCATGGTCAGTGGGTACTGCCCGTGTTAAGTCCTTGAGCTTATATGGCTTGTATGAAACTAATATTTACAGAATCAATGGCATAAACACCTTCTAGATTACTAAATTGTTGAAACATCATTACTTGCAATGAAACAACATCTGAAATATTACAAAACTTTCATACTAAATAAAGTTGATAAATAAAGGAGATAGATAGGTATTTTTATATGAGTGCAGAGCAATATTTTATCTTTTACCCTTTCAGAAGTCAGCACTGAATACTTAAGGAATTTGGGAAACTCCATCACAGGTGATCATCTCAGTTGTTGTATGTATTAGATATGTATGTTGTATATATATGTAAGTATATATATGTTGGCAATATTAGAGTGGCTAGTATTTTGATTATAATCAGAGCTGAGTTAACTAAAAGCTAGTGGTCACCCTTTAGAGTGACAGGATAATATGCAGTTGAGACTTCCTTCTCTCTCTGCCCTCCTACAGCCTTCTTTTGAAGAACTTCCTTTTAGCTCACCTGGGAAAGCTTCTATTTGCAAAAAGTTGGATTTCATTTTCTCTTTCAGCTGAATTGTGAATACGCCCAGAGTTCGTTGTGTGTTAGTGGACTATACCTATTAGTAAATTAAGTTAAATCTGTTAGAAGTATTCCTTTATTGCATTTGTGAATTACATGTATGGTAGCTAGCATATGAAATAATTGAGTATTTCCATGTGGCTCATTTAATAGACAGGATGTTAATGTTGTCATAATCAGAGTTCAGTGTAATCTGAGGTACAGAAATGTTGCTGTTGCTGGCAGCAGTTTTCAAGTGCAACAAAATCGGAAACATCTTTCTGAGGTCTGTGGACATACTTCTCTCAAGGGTTTTTCCACAGTTGGGCAAGAATTACTGTGATAGTATTAGCATTATACTGTAAATTTGCTTCTGCATTACTTAAAGCTATAGAGTGCGCTAAGATTATTTTTAAAAAACCCTTCAAAGCAAATAGCTGCTCTATTATTTTCAGAGGATTTATGTCTGAAGAAATGGGTGCAATTATTATAAAGGTGCCATTCACCTGTTTTGTACAGTTGCCAGAAACAGAAATCAAATGTTTTTGTCCTTCAGTGGATCTGTGCTCTATCCAAATTAGTCTAACCTCATTGCACATAGCCACTTGGACAGGATAACATATATTATACGTTAAAATAATTATACAGATTGGGACTTGAGACCCAGGAGATGTCCTAAAAATGGAGGAGATGTTTCCTAAAAAAAAAAAAATGTAAAAAAAAGTCTGATGATAAGTTTGAAAGCTCTTTGAACTGTTTTTGAGAGTTTGATAGTATATCCTCTATATTTCATTGTTTTAAAAGTCTTCCATAGAGCTTCATCTTACAGAGGCCTGCACTTTCCAGGCTGGGATATACCCAAATTAAAAATTTGAGGTGTGACTATGGGCACAAATTTCTGAACCCAAGTCTATAAATACACCACTGCCAGAATCAAATGTTGATTAGCCAGAATTACTAGAATTACTGATACAGTTGGAGAGAAGTGTTCAGACAGGCATTTTACGTAATTTTCCCAGCAAACCAGGAATATTAGTCTTCACCCTAGCTTTAAGGTAAAGATACCTATTCTAAGATACCTATTCTAAGATACCTATTCTAAGATACCTATTCTAAGATAGGTATCTTAGAATATCTCAATGGGATTTGCATTTTCTAATTTTATACCGATTTAGTGTTGTTAACAGCTTTTCTCTCACTCTAGACTTTTTCGTTCATAGGGTGAGTAACCCAAAAGAAAATCTACTCTTGTAGAATATGCAGTGGACTATACTGAAGCTTTATGTAACGACTCTAGGTTCTAAGCAGTAATTCATATTTGTGTCTGAGACTGGCATCATCTTCCTACGCGGCCTAGAGCAATATGTCAAGTGCCACTCTCCACAGTTGTCTTTCAGTTCAACAGAGCAGCTGCAGCTAAGCTTCCTGAGATTTGAAAGTTCTCCTGTAAGCTAAACCTAGCTAGAGAAAAAGATGTTATGACAAGTCACTAGAAAATACATCCTTCAACTCTGAAGTGAACTCCAGAACATTGCTCAGCAACAATACAATCTCTAAAACTGTGCTGACAAAAGGTTCTGCTCATCACATAGTAAAGTTCTGTACTTTGAAAGGTATGTGGTAATTCCTTGGAAACGTTGGTCAAAATTGGCAGGGAATTGGCCACGGCCCAAGATCAAGGCCATTAAAGAGTTTTCTGGAAATTGCAGAACATGCACATTATTTCTTCTTTTTGTCCTGACCACCTCTTCCAACTCACGGCATTGTGGCAAGCAGCAACCAACAGTAGGGTGAGACGGGGAATAAAGAGGTACAAGTCCTTCCTGCCACTTGACTATCGGGATAGAAATCATCAGGTCTACAAGTAAGAATGCAAACAGGCAACAGCCAGGAGGATACAGAAGAGGTATCCTCCTTGTATCCATCCTGTATGTAGCAGAAGAGGTACAATGATGAGAGCAAAGCACAATTAGCTGACAGTTTAGTGTGTGGTAAGGAGAAGTTCATGAAGAGTGTAAGGGGGAGAAGAGACTGGATGGTAAAAATATAAGAATAAGAAGAAAAATTTAAAGAGGTATAGGGGATAAAAATACTGAAGAAAAGATTACAGAGGGAGACAGTCAATTTGGAAAAGAAAAACCACCACAATTTGAAAATATTTTAAAATTTTAATCTTTTTTCTTGATTTAAAATAATCAAGAAAATTAGTTTAAGACAAAACAAAAAGAGCACCAGAAGTGGTCCTTAGGACAGATGTAGCAGAGTTTACTGCAACTGGACTTTTGAATTCCAGGAATACTTTTGAAAAGCTACCAGACTTGTGCCATGAGGGTTGCATCCAAGCACAGCAAAGGAAAGGCTTCATATGCTGACGTCACGCTGCTAGGTGAAGAGAAGGGATCTGAGCAAATGACCAGTCAAGTGCTGGTCTGGGTAGACAACTTGAAGCTCTTTATCCTCCATGAACTTTGTTGCACTGAAGACAGTCGCAGAATATTCTTCCGCTGTTCATCAGATGCTGGGGAAATGCGCTGTCATGAGCAGTCTGAGGGCTCTCCCTCAGTGCCCATCTTTGCGCACCGAAAGGTAGTGGATGATGCTCAGAATTTATTGGAGTTAATCGTAAAGTTGACATTGGATTACTGCCATGATTTCCACTTGTTTATTGAACTTTTGTTGTTAGTAAGGTTGGTAAGGACCAACCAGTCTTATGGTTGATAAGGACTATATTTAGCTCAGAGACAATAAGGGATAGCTGCTGCTGAGTCTTGCAGCCTCTTGTATTCTTGGAACATAAGAGTACATAATTTTCTCTGCAAATGAAGAACAGAAATACTCTTTGATCATTAGCAGGCTGGAAATGAAAAGCTAAAATCCCAGAGTTGCCCCTCTGTTAAATAGTCTTAGTGTTCCCATCAGGTTACATAATATTTCATACATTGATACTTTCAACAGTTATCTTAGGACAAAGAAGAAAGAAACATTTGACTTTTTAAAAGCTTTGAGAAGGAAAATGTTCCAGATTGGAATATAACTTAAGTAGTCCAAGGTTAAAAATACAGTTTAAATAATGAACTGGAAACCCTTAGGAAATTAGAGCCTCATGCTTTTAGCTGCTCTTCTACTCACCTTACTCCAAGGATGTTGGTTTTCGCTACTGCAAAAACATGACATAGTAATGCTATAAATTCAGATCTCCAGGTAATATTTTGGGCTTGAGTTTCAGCTTATGATAACCTCTTGAAGGTATGCTATTTACACCAGAGTAAATACTGGTCTTATGCCAGAAATTTCTGTTATATAATTATATAATCTAAATTGATAGTAAAAATATTATTATCCATAATACAACCATACTGAATTCAACATATTAATATTCAATATCCTGAATTATAATTAACATACAACAAACAACTTTATTTAGGTATTATTTAAACAGATTTTTTTAAAGAATGTAAACATTTTGTGCTTTAATTTAATGTTTTTAGTTATATATGTTACTATACACAAGTTACTATATCAATTATTTTTATTGAAAATCAAGGGAATTTCTTCTATTGCCTCCTGGTTATGAATCAAGTTTGATATCTTTATGCCTGCAATGAAAGAGGAAAGGATAAGGCCGTATCAGGAACAGCAAATCAGTCAATACAACAGAATCTGCATGAAAAGCATGGCAGACTAAGACAAGAAGGTGTAAGATGGCAGTAGACATGGGAAGTGAAACAATAGATAATGAAGAATGCAGCTATTTGGCCACTATGATAGTGAGTATTAAACACATGAGTATCTTTAATGACTGCTGGTACTACTCAAATAGCAAAACGCTCAGATAGAGTTTATTCCCACTAGAGACTGTAGTAAGCCTTCTGCATTCATTGAATACATTACTATGTCAGAGTCCTCAAGCATATTTATTTATTTCTTTCTCTAAAAAGGCTAAGAATATTTGTAATATAACAGAGACTGGGCAAACCTGTGCATCACTATTCATTTACTAAAAGTGTAGAAGCTTAAGAGCTTCCTTAGGTGATAATTGTGAAACTAAGAATGCAAAGCAAGAAAGTGAAAGAAAGGATATAAAGATAACTTTATACAAAGTTAAAGTTTATTTATATGTTAAATATAAATAAAATTTATTTTATATGTTGTAGTTATTCTATCTCAACACAGTGTCTCTCAACATGAAAGGGGAATAAAAAATAACAGGGAAAAAGAAAGCACAAGTGTAGTTATGAAACTAAAGACAACTGATGGATTTAGTGATGATGTTTGATACTTAATCTAATTAATTCTTCTTCTTTGGTATTATCTATTTTAATTCTGTTTTCAGTGAAAGCTGTGGGTAAGTTTTTCTCCATTTGACAATACTGATGTAACCAGTGACTGGAAGATACCAGAACAAATGAAGGGCTTCATCGCTTTTTTCTTATTCTGTTCTTTTATGGGTCTAGATATAATTTTTAGAATTCAGGTTCTTCTGGGAAGGGATTGTTGAATGTAAGTAATCAGTGCAAGAAAGCTTGATAGCGGTAGGGGTACCCAATTGCTACTTTAATATAAATAGTCATTAAAATAGCTGTGAAAATATTCCTCTTCCTGTCTCCCAACCTTATTTTTGAAAATGGCCTGAAATACCTCCCAATAAATAATGAATAGTTCAGAATCAAATCTGGCATGGCATACCTCTGCCTCAGCAGATTGGCAAGGTTTTATGCACTGCAAACAATACTGTATGACTGAAGAGTGGAGCAGTCTTGTGTAACACTTGCTCTGCTGGTTGTATTAACTTGCTTTACATTGATTTGTGCAAGACTTGGTGCTGTCAAAACTTCACTGAGTTATTGACAATGAGTAATATTCATTATAAATTTTGGTATTTTTAATTTTTTTGATGCCACATCACTCTGAAGTATGCTCTCAAACCTGTTGTTTGTAAAACTCATGACACTGAGTAATTTTAAATTAGCTGTTTTATAATCTTAAATGTTCATACATCTCTGCTTTTAATGAAAAATTATTTGTGTTTTTTCCCTAGGTCAAACCAAATCAGAAAATGAGGCTCTGTAATTTTGATATGCTGATGAAGTGCAGTAAATTGTGATCACAACAATTTTTGGAGTCCTCAAGTGCACTTCTGCCTTCATCATTATGTGAGTCATTTGTCCTTTGAGTTGTGCATAAAGATATGCATGCTATATGATCTTTGTTATCTCAATTATAGCAAGATTTCTTAGTTAGCTATGCTGTATCATCAAAATCTAATTTATATTTCAGAAGAGTGAGGGGTAATTCCGTTAGCATACATACTCATACCTCTTCAGAGCAAGGAAAATTGTATGGTATTTGTGAATAAGCATGTCTTACGGCTTTAAAAGGTAAATCCATATTTTAGTTATTAGTTCAACCTTGACCTCAGAGTTAAAGCCAATGTTTTATCCATTTGCTCTCTGAAGCCTAAAACAGGATATGCATGTGAAATAGGTATTTAGAAGTACTTTTGTCTGATTTGCATACTGCCATATTTGTAATTATTTTTGTTTGACATAGTACAAATGCAACTACCATAAAATCAAAGGCAGTAAACCAGTAAATTGTTTTGCTGCTTGCCTGTTAGCAGCATGCTAAGAATGCTAGAGTACTTCACTAGCAGAACAAACAAGAATATTTAGCTCCAATCTGAAAAAGGATTTTATTTCCTTTTTTTTTTTCTTTTTTAATATAGGTACTGTATTTCATTCTCTCCTTTTCCTTCTTTGAAATTAGTTCATCTCGTATAAGAATATACCTGAGAAGTGGTTTGCCAGCCTGTCAAAAGATTTGTAAGGCATGGATAAAGGGTCAAGCTTGTTGACTTCTGGAGCAGTTAAGAGAATCACAGACAGCCTTTTTCTTGGTCTATTTTTTAAGTCCAGGCATGAGTGCAATTATCCACATTAGAGAAATCTTCTCATATAGAAAAGAGGGTCACAAGTTGGAGAAAGCTGAAGCTCACTCCAGGAAACGTAACTGTTTGGTTTTAATATTTCTCCATCAGATACTCTCAAGGCTATCAGAAAAAGTATTTTTCCATTGCTATCTTGGAATACTTTTGTATCTTTGTAGTCCTGGAGAAACTGCTAGGAGAGAATATTTTAGTATCTTACTGTTTGGCCAAAACTAATATCAAATTTGGGAGAATCCTTTTTTCAGCATGTACAGATAGGTTTTTTTTGCAGAAGAATGTTAACATTCAGGAGACTTTAGTTAATATACCTTTTAATTGTAATATATACTTCCCCAGCGAGATAGTGTTCCCACTGTTAGTCCTGTAACACTGCTCAGCTTCACTGCACACTGAAACTACCTTTATTATAAGCAGTCCAATCTCTTTTTAGATAAGATTTTTAGATTTAGATGGCTTTTTCTTTTTCCTCCAGCTGTGCTGGCTCAGCTAGGGGAAAGCTTAAGAGGGTAGAAAGCAAGAGAGATTTTTCATTGATCTGAAGAATGGAGTGTAACAAACTTGTGACCAGCTTCTGCATAATTTGATGGGTGCCTGCATAAGCTTCCACTTCCTGTAACATGCCTATTGGTAAAGTTGTAAATGAAGGCTGTGCTTAAATCAAACTGAAAATGCTTAAGAGTAGAGCAAGTCTCCTAACTGCTGCTGGATTTCTTAGTTTTTTTTTTTTTCTTAAGTAAGAGAATACATGTCAAGCAGCAGCAGTTATCTACAGTGAAAAATAGGGCAGGGTTACAGAAGGGAGTAGGGTTAATGGCTCAAGCCGTTATCTTTTAAAATTAGGGCCCTTTCCCTCACTGAAGGTAGAAGATATGATTAATCAATCATGAGGGCAAACAATGAAGATCAGCATGTTTTTTAAATTATATGTAATTGAGACATCCAGCCAACCCTGGATTTAAATACGTAATGTAACATCCACAATAAGGAGAGATTTAGTCAGAAATGTTTTTTTATCTCCTATTTTTTAACTTGAGATAGTGATCTATCTGATCAGCAGATCAGATCTATCTGATCTATCTGAGCAGCAGAAAGGATTGACTATAAGCAAGAATGTGACCAAAATGCCTCTGGTACTGCCTTTTGCCAGCTTGCTAAAAGAAAAGACTCTTTGAAGAGACAGTTGGACAGATTCTCTTTTAAGCCAAGTTGGGCAGTGAAACTATTACAAATTTTCATCAGTATTACTGATTGCAGGACTACTTTGTGTTCACTGCATCTTCTTTGGATCAACCTGAATTTCCATTTAGAATGGAAATTGAGGTGCATATCAACATTCTACAATTCCTAGTAAAACAGCAACTATATAAGTTTATGTTGCTTTTGACAAGGTTACCCTTCTGTTCTCTTCTGAAATCCATCTTACTTTCAGTGTTCAACATAGTAGTATATTTGACATCTCAAAACTACATATTTTAAATTTACACTGGTAAGAATGTGATGTAGCTGCTTCTTTGATGTGAAAATTGGAAATTATGGGACCATTTCTGAGGAAGGATCTATGAAAAGTTACTGTAGAATCCCAGATTTTATCAACATTTACTAATAGCAGATTGAATTTGCACATTTGTGATTTAAGGAAACAGCACGTTGTCTATTTCTTCCCATGTCAACCTTACCAGGTAGCACTGATCTAGCATTTCTATTATTTTGCCACCAGTAAAAGGCCTCTAAAGATGAATTAATGATATCACGCTTATGTCAACACATACCTGTGGAACTGCATCTGGCACTATTCGTTCTGCATAAGTGTAACTACTAGAATAATTTCAAGACAGTCATAACGTATTAAAGCCACTGAGCATATGCATTTGTCCAGGGGTTGAAGTGAGGATCCAGAAAACATATTTTCCATATTGTGGAAATTTCACTGGTCAATCAATTTTTTCTGATCTAAAATGGAAGAAAAATGAGCACTTTCAAAACTTCTCATAAAATATCACTTTGAAAATAACGCATTTGATTTTGATCAAGTGAAACTTTGTATTTATTTTTTTACTTAAAAATACAATGTCCTAAAATATGAAAAAGAAGTAGATCACTTTAAAAAAAGAAGCAGAACATTCAACCTTGTTTTTCTAAATGAAAATTCTGTAATAACTGTGAAATGTTTAATTTTTTATGACTAGATATTTTGACAGTACCACAAAAAGTTTAATGCTAGTGAAAACACCCGAGAAGTTCTAATTCAGGTTTATTTTCACAGCCTAGAGGGACTTTTCAGTAGCGGAAATAAAGAGAAAAATGGAAAAAATGTATTAATATTAACTGTGAGGAAAAAATACAAATGAGTATCAAAAGTATGTTATTATAACATTACATTTCAAATAGAATGCACTAGAAGATGTGCAGAAAAAGCTTACACTTGGAATTGCAGTGACCAGTACTATGACATGTTTGCTTCAATTAATTTTGTAGCTGAGATATTGCACTGCTAACTGTTTGTAATCTTTGGCTTCCCTACAAGTTCAGTGTGCATTAACTATGTGAGCCCAGTTTTTGATATCAAAAAATTTATGCTTTAGATTTTGTCTGTTTTTGAAAGGTAAGAATATCATTGTTCCATCAAGAAAAAGAGAAGTTAGCATTTCTGATCATTGAAACTTCTAGTAAATCCGTTGTAATGATCTTCACCAATTAGTTCAACATCCTGGACAAGAGGAGTCCAGTCATAAGTGAGGTCACACTGCTTATCTATTTTTTGCACTGACTTCACTCTAGTCTACGCTGAACATAATCCAGCTATTTGTCATCCATGAACCCATTTTCTTGAGATCCTGATCCTGTAGAGAAAGAGAGATACATGTCTGTGCAGTATCTATGGCTAGTGATGTCACTCAAAAAAGTTAAACTTGCCATGCGAGATACTAAGTAAGGAAGGGAGACTACTGTTTAGAAAGGAGGAGCTAAATTCTTTCACACCTCTGAATCTTACTTGATTTTTAATGGCTTTAATGCTGGTTTAATGCCATTCCACCCTTTACTAACAAATCCTGCAATCAGATCAGCTGTGCTTCATGATCAATGGTACTGAAGTTTGCCAGAAAGCCCAACAGCACCAACTTGGACAGTTGACCTTTGTATATAAATTTCTGTCATTGTCACCTACTCTGTTCCTGTGCCAGTCTTGGTCTGAAGCTGCACTAGTAGGGGTTTTAATTGTGAATAAGATGATGTGGTAGCTGAAAAGTAGCAGAGCACTGAGGAATGACTTTCGCATAAGCTGGTCCATTGGGTCAGTTCTACGGTTTCTCAGGCTCTCTGTGGAAAAAAAAAAAGATGCTTTCTTCCAAATGTGGCAGTAGTATTCACTCTAAGTAGATATACTTCATTGTCAAAGGTGTTTTTGCTGCATGTAGACACAACTAGGAAGCTACCCTGGCCTCTGCATTGCTGTGTCAAGTTGTGAGGAAAGATCTCTTTCACTGACACTTCAAGCAAAATTTGTGCATTTATTTAGTGGGACCTACCTGAGTCATCAGTCTACTGCATTTTTTAGAGACTTCAGAGTTGCAGCATACCCACAGAACATCCATCCAGCCTTTCCTTGATTCAGTTTACGTCTGTTGTGTCTCAGTGTCCCACCTGTATGACTGTGAAGAGCCTGGCTCCGATTGCTCAGTGACCTTCCTGTTGGTGCCAGGGGCTGCTGTTAGGTTCCCCCAAAGCCATTCCTTCTCCAGGCTGAACACGCCCAGGTCCTACAGCCTTTCCTCACAGGGCCTGTGCTCCAGCCCCTGATCATCTCAGTGGCCCTCTGCTGACCTCCCACCTTCCAGGTTATTGTCGTCTTTCCTGTGTATATTGGGGGCCTCAAACTGGATGCAGTATCTTGATGTGGTCCATTAGAGCAGGTAATCACCTCCCTCAACTTGGTGGCCATGGATGCTGTTGGCCTTCTCTGTTGCCAGGTTTGTATCCAGCTTGCTGTCTTTAATTTGATATTGAAAGAAAATCAAATTGTTATGAAATTTTAGTGAATAGTATAATTCAGCATATTGTCGGACTCAGTAATAGAGAGGAAGACCAGATATGCCCATTTAAGTTTGCCTCTGTGTGTACTTTAACATGGTGCTGTGTTTAGAAATGGCAAATAGATGTACTGTCCTTGTGAAATGGTCTGTCTGCTTGAGAGACAATAACTTTTGGTCTTGTATTCTAGAAATTTTGAAAGTTATTTTGTCCTGAAATTACTCTTAAAATAGGAAGGCTATTGAACGTTGCATGAGTTGCAATCTTTAAACATCAGCTCTGTCTGGAAGATTTTAAGTGCAGTATATCAAGAGAAATATACTCTAAAAGCTTACTTTTGAAAGGCACACCTTTTTAACCTCCTCCAAAGGTTAGCAAGGCTATGGAATAATTTGTGACTAGTGTTGGAAACAAGTTGACTACTCTTGTCTCAACAAAAAGTAATATGAAAACAATAAGTAGGTAAAGTTCTGAATTAAACACTGCTTTAATGGTCTTGGTTCCATCATAATTCAATTTACTTTCCAGCTCTTAGCACTAAATCAGAACTAAGAGTATTTAACTTCAGGAGCAACAGTAAATGCTACCATGAACTGTTCTAATGTGACTGACAATAATGAAACTTGGCAAAGCCAAATAAATCAATTCTTATTTTAGATCCTTTCTGCAATAAGTGAAAACTGAGGGCTTTGTAATTTTATATTTCTTGTGTGTGTACATTTCTCTGTGTGTGTGTGTTTACGCGTGCATGTGTGCATATGTGCGTTTGTGGTTAGTGTATTTGTAGTATATGTGTATAATTCACTGAGTTATAGCCAATCATTGTTTCTGTAATCAAGCAAAACACAGAAGGAAGGACTAGTATAAATAAAAATGTGTTGAAGATACTTTAATTAATCTAAAAATATTAACAGTTTCAGTTTTGTAAAGAAACCTATTTTCCTCAGCGTGCTTACAGGTTAATGCAGAGGGTTATTGCCTAACAGTCACACAGCAGTCAAATCTCATCACCTTCAGCAGGAATAATTTATGGTTTAATCTTACATGCAGGCGTATTAAATTAGTATTACTCATCAGAACACACTTATTAATAAAACAAGCTGAATTAGCCACCGGAGAATCATATTTGGAAATTCAATGACAATTTTACATTTTTAATAAAGGCTCGGAAATATTATTGCAGAGCAGGTGGTACAAAGAAATGTGGTCAAATTTGACATTCATTAATAATTGAAGTGTGGAACGTGACAGAGGTGAAAATTGATATTGATTTTTTCCTCTCTAATATTTGGATGAGTTCTGAAAAGTAAATAAAATGAGATAACAAGACATATCAAGTTGCACTGATTTCTTTGATCACCCCTCCCTGTATGCACACATATCTATCGCTATTTTCCTATCATGTTTTTGAATTATTCAACTCCCATAGTCTTTCCAGTTCAATGCATTATAAAACATACTCAAGCTGAGTTTCAATCATATTAGACTGAAAGCTGAATTTTTTATGAAGGATTATTTAAAACAAAATGCGTCCTGGGCCCTACAGTCTCTGAAACCAAACAATCCTGAGAGTTCAGTGAAGAAATGTCAACACTGTGAAGAATTTTTCAATTCAAAAAATTAAAGGAATCTTGTTTGATGTATATTAACCATATCAATATTAACAACCTTCTGTTGGATTTCAGAAGTGATTTGAGAGCAGCAGTATTGTCAGTCTTGTATTTTAACTAGTTGTGAAAGCTCTGAAATACTTGTACTCATGCTGAACTTGACCTGCCTTTCGGAAAGCTCCAGCATGCCTACTGATTTCAGTAATGCCCTTCTACAGGCTTGACTGAGGTTAGACTCTTCAGCCCCATTGAACTCCAAGCATGTAAGGAGTGTCCTCAGCCTTTGCTGATCAAACTCCAGGGGGCTGCAGACCTCCCAGCAGGGTATATTCTGCAGGATTTACTGGGCTGTTAGCAGTCTGTGATATGCTTTCTGACACACACGAGTCTGTTTCAGCATTTCCTTCCCCGCGTTGGCCTCGCATTGAATTGGCTTGTGGTCAGGATAGTCTTTACAAGACATGTCTTCAATTATGTTCCTCACCTACCCGACTGACTGAGTCTCCCTTTTTTGGCCCAGAAGTGGTGAAAACAACTGGGGAAACTTGCTGATAATGGGCTGTAGCTTCTCATTCCTATGCGTTTACTGGTATAACTGGCGTGCTTCCGGAGGAAGTTATCTACTCCTATATTCTGGCTACAGGTGAAACCATTATGCAAGACATAAAGAAAAATTGCCTTCTCTAAAGTTCATTGCAGAGTGTTTCAACCTCAGCCTACCTATCTTCCATTTGAAGCTTGAACATAGGAATATACGTCTCCATATTTCAGTCTCTTTGCAGTATCACCCTCTTCCTTTCCGTACAGCCCATTTATTATAAGCTTGCTTAGAAATGCAGATAATCTTGGCATCATGGCCTTCATCATGGTTCATTATGCTTCATCTTAAACCATATCATTTTCTGCATTTCAGGTTATAGAACTTACCTACATAATGTGTTCAAAAAATTTAAGATTCTTTTCAGCAGAATTATATCTCTAGAGCTAATCTATAGCATGGGAGGAGATCGGGGATTCTTTCTTTTCCTATACTGTCTTTTCTGAAAAAAAAAAAAAAGGCTGCAGCTACAAAAAAAGCCAAAGCAACAGAGCATTCAGAGAAGCCATAAACAATTGGGAGTTAAGAAGAAAGTAGAAAAGTTCAAAAGCAAGAGAGAGAAAATGTGTCAACTCATTAGATTTCCTTCAATTTTTTTAAGGACTCTTTCATGTCTTGAAATGAGCATCTCTGCTCCAAGATATTGAGCACAAATAGCATTGATTGACTGCAGTTATTTTATGCTCTCGTGCCTCCTGTCTACTGCAGAGCACGTAACTGTTTGCAGGTCCCTTTGACTGTGTTAGTAGAGCAAATGGATGATGCCCTAGGTCTCATTTTGTAAGACTGAATTTATATTGACTTCCATAGTCAGAATTAATGAAATCACGTTAAATAACTCAAAAGGCATTGCACAAGGTATTTTGCTTTAGTTAGTGAGATATATTGCAGAAAATATGACTCATCTGAGATTTTTAAACATAACAATATATTAATCTCCATTTATATCTGTCATATATTAATATTGGAAACATAATTCTAAATTGTGAGTTGTGAGCTATTTGGAATCTGAGTTCCATTTCTTGTCTTCTGATTAGTATTTCAAGATTTACATCAGACAGAAAATTCAGTAATAAAAAAAGTTAATATTTTAATTAAAATGAGACATTAGCATCATCAGTGACAACAAGCAGGCATTACTGGGCACATGTAACCATTCTTTTGTGACATAGAGCAAATACGGACACCTTCACTTGTGCAAAAATTGCATTTCATTGTGCAAGAAAAAGATAATGCAGATGCAAGTATTAATTTCTCTGTGAGAGCTACCAACTTTTGTCATACTTTTCTATAAAAAAAGGTGGATTTGGTGAATGTAGGAAAAAAAGCACCAGTCAGTAAAGAGGTGGTAGTGCATAGTTTAAACTAATCGATTGCCATATTTAAAAAGTACTTGTCCTTTTGAATTTAGGCCACCCATGAAACCAAGACTAGGATGGGTTTCTCCTCCACAGTCATAACCTTAGCCAGATTCTGACTGCTGGGTTTTCTCTTCCTATTTCTGGAAGTGGCTGGGGAATTTCAGGTCTTGTCATATTTTTTTTGACCCCTGTTTCTTAACATGATGTAAGTCAGAGACCCCAGCTGTGCTTCTGGAAGATCTGTTCTGTGTACCTCTTCTGAGGGAGAAGGTGTCAAGAGTTTAAATGTGTGGTTGGCAGAAGAGTTATGAATAAAACTCCTTCTACTGCAAACATGTCTACCCCTGTTGCAACATTTTCCTCTCCTCTGGCAAGATTCTTAGTACAAACCTGAAAACAACTGGAGAATGCAGATTCTTTCAGTCTGTTTTACTAGGAAATTAGTGTTCTGTCCTCCTTATCCTGGCTATATCACCAATATTGTCCATCCTTGTATTATATACATTACATATATAAACACATGTTTAGGGAGATGTATAAAAGAGGGAAAATCTACAGGAAGTTTTTCAACCTTACAAGCAACTACTTCCCATAAAAAATGCGTAGGGGATGGCATCTGTCTTACGGTCTTTGAAAAATTCTACCTTTTCATTTAATTCTGGGAAAATATGTATTTCTTATCTTTGCTGCCATTAATACTGAGACAGGGATCATGCTATAGGCTATGAGACAGTTCTTCCAGAACATGGTATGTGTAATGCTTCCCTCCCTGCTGAAGAGTTGCTTATGAACTGCCAAAAATTGCCAGCTTGTATCTGTACCAGCTCACTGAACCTGAACTTCCAAGTAAAGCTGCAGGCTATAGTTTGTTTGAGACTCCTGCAAACCAGGTTGTAGAATTCATTGACATCGATTTTGTGCAGTGAACCCTGGAAAGTTCCCTCCACCTTAAATGAAACCCTGATTTCAGACCACTCACAGTGTAGCTTACCTAGCTTCTTCTGCATGGCTGTGCTTAATTTATTCACTTGTGGTTAAAAAATACGGTTCTTAGAACTTAACATACTGTACAAAGGGAGATGAAAATGGATAGTTTAAGAATAATAACTAGCTTTCTCCCTTTCTAGAAACCTGCCATTTATATACAAGGTTTCTACCCCCACCCCATAAATCTAGGAACTGGCCCTTATTCCTTTATATTAAGAAGGTTACTTGATTAGAGCGTTTAGTCATTCAACACTCAGGAAGATTTAAAAATTACCTCCTTTCTTATTTTAACCATTGAAAGAAAGGTGTGGATACCTGTTAAGAAGGCATCCTGTTATATGCATATACAGCTATATAACTCCTTCTCATTCCTCATAGCCTCCTTTACTAATTATATCATTCCACTAATTCCTCCTCTACTGAGCCAGAAAAGTGGTCAACAAGTTTGTAGTTCTGTATCCAAGAGAAAGGTCAGAGTTTTGTAACATATGACAGAATATAAGTGAACAATAACCTAAATTTTCCATCCCCAGGCACAGCTGTGCCACATACGTTGAAAAATTATGCCTACTGATTGTAATTCTTTTGGATCCAGAGCCCATTAGTGCCTATTATTAAAGATCATGGAGGCATGAACATGAACCATAGCACACTTTCCATTAGCTGAGCAACGGCAGTCGCGTTGTCAGTCAGACTCTAGGAACGTTATGAACGGCTTTCAGTGATCACAGAACATACTCCTTTGAGTCTGTAAGAGGCCAGATTTGGGTCACCTCTTCTGTTCATTATTTGAGGAAACATCGTGTATTTCTGTGTGCTCGACAGGGAGCTGGTGCCAAACTGTGGGTACTTGATTCTGGAGAGCAAATACCAAATTGCTGAAAAATGAAAACTCAGACAGATTATTAACTCTATAGGAGCTAATAATCCAAGAAGTCAAATACCTTGGAGGCATTACAGCCAAAAATTGCAGAAAATGACTTTTGAGTAAATGAGTGGCCAAAAGCACAACGTGTTTGGAACCTTAAAGATCACTGAATACATACAAAATCCAGAAAAGTAGATTTATTTCCTGAGTTTAGAATATTTCTTTACGACAAAAAAAGATATTCACACCACTGACAAAGGACAAAATACTGTGCTAGCTGATTTTTTAAAAATATGCTTTAAAAACATATTTTAATGACGTGCAGTTTGCTATCGAAGTGAAAAACATTTTATTGCAAGGAAAGGAAGGAGGTGGCACTATATTCTGGCACTGGGGATAAATGATCATTTTATGAAGTCTGAGGAAGCTGAATAACTTGGCGGATAATACATGAGACATAATCTTTTAAATGTTAGTTCCATGCTTCTCTGAACCAAAGATCAATTCATCATTCATAATTTGGCACAAGCTGACAGACATAACTAGCAAGAAAAATATATTAGGTGATACAGATGTTGCAAATATATGGTGTTATTATTCTCAGACGAAGAAGGGGATATTGTTATATTTCCTGTTCTTTCATGTTTCTGTTTGTCTGCAGTCCTGGCATCCTCAGATTGCTCTTCTTAAAAGATGAAAGGCATTTCTCTTCATTTAGAGGAGGAAATTTTACAAGAAACCATGAACCACAATCCACAAGGTACTCCTTACAAATGTTATCTTGAAAATGTTTTCTGGAAAACAATGAACTGCAGCTCTGACCTCAAAATACCTCTGTATAGCAAGATCTCTGCGCTTCCTTTTGGGGGGAAAATGTCAATATTATTTCCACCTGGTGATAAATAATGCCTGCAGAAAGAGTAGATAATACTAGTACAGAAACAGTCTATATTTAGAACTAAATCTTTCCATTATTTTGACTATACCATAACCCAAAATTATCATGGCAAGAGACAGCTATTATACATGGCAGTCAGAACACTGCTAAAGGTTTGTCATTTGTTTTGAAGGAGGTAAAAGGTTAGAAGGTATTAGCTCTAAAATATTCAGATTAAAAATACAAAATCATACATGTATTCACAGTGCCCATATACAGTTTTGTAAATACTGTAAGAGTATTTGTTTTGTTTTGATCTTCTCTTGTTTTATTTGGTTAGTTTATATAAGAAAGGGAACTTTCTTGGCATGGTCAAAGCTACTAACTGTTGGTTTGTAGATAGGCATACTACAATATTGATAATAATACATGTATTTGCTTTTCATGCATGTGACTAGTAAGGGCTGCAGTCACCTCTGTCCTAGGCAAAAACTCTTGGTGCCGCTTTCTCTTTCTTATTTTTCCAACTGTACATTAATTTTTTGATGAGAAGAGTGTAAAAAAACTAGATATATTTAAAAATGAATTAAAGTCATGAACAGTATATATAGGTATAAAAGAGTATTGATTAAACAGTGACTCCAGTTTGAAAAGTGGATGTAGCAGATAACGTGTGAAACAAAATGAGTGACTTCATGGACTGCACGTGGTCATTTATACTGTTTGCTGTCCCAGGACAAGGGAGGTGACAGAGGAGCAGGCAGCGAGGAATGGCCCATGTTATGATAAATGCTTTGTTCTCCTTAAAGCTGGTCTGACTACAGGGAGCAGTGTTGTATCATGGTGCAGAAAAGTGCTTGCTTTGGTGTACCTGACAGTATCCTGGACATGAAAATGAGACGACTAATTTGCATATGTGGACATAATTTGCATAAGAATAGAAACAATTGAGAGATGGACAGGGAAATAAAATAGAAGGTGAAAAGGCATCATCCACTCCTTTATCTTTTCCCTGAGAGGGTAAAGCCCTTTCTCACAACAGTCCATAATTTTACTCCAGCTCTGTACATTCCTAGTCTGGCTCTCTCTGCAGGAATTGATTTTCATTCTCCATTCTGTTTCAAGTCAATCAACTTATTTTTTTCCTCCATTTTTACATAAAATTACCTGCACCAGGTCAGATCAAAAATCTACCTAGTGCAGCATCTTATCTCTGACAGGGGCCTAGGGAGGCATATAAGAGCAGGGCAAGCACATAATGACACTTCCCCAGAATACTCTCTCTTCCTCCGATGATTTATGGCCCAGAGACCTGAACTGGAGGTGGCCTATTGATATGTAGCTGTGCTCAACACATTTTTCTTCCATGAGTTTTTCCACTCATTTTTTGATCCCAGGCAACATCCTGTGGCAAGGAAAATGACCAACAGCCTAAGAATGCTCAGGGCCTGCACTTCCGTGGTTGGCATCGTTTACCTCTCCTATTGATCCTCCTCACTTGCGGAAAAAGGATGCAGCACATCTGTCCCGCCACTACCTCAGAATAAGAACCAAGACACAGATCAGCAGATAACACTTCAGAATTTGTCCCTGAGCTGGGCAGTGGATTGCAGTTCCCAAAAGTGGAGCTTCCTGTCCACAACTACTTGCACATGTGCTGTTGGGACCTTCTGCCTCAGTTGTCCGACATGTAAAATGGAGGTAGTGACATAAGAGTTGCAGCTCCTTTTTGTAATGAGGCTTTTGTGCCTACAAATGGATCAGATAATATGAAGTACCTGGCCACTACTAATATTGCTATAATGAGCAAAGACAGATTTGCCAAATTTCCATCATTTTCCAGTAGAAATTGTATCCAAAAAGATCATTCATGAAGAATGAGTTGCATTACATGAAAAATAAAACAACAATATACTGTTAAAGTAAGGATAATAAATGGAGATGGAGGAAAAAATGGTAAAAATTCTCCTTTGCTGTTGTTGGGTTTTTTTTAACCCATGGGACCTAGTCTAATAATCCTATGCATTTCTGGGGCTACGCGTAAAAATAATGGTCATATCATGACAATATATTCCCCAAATTTATGTGAAAATATACACAGCACATCTTTTCTGCATAAATTCTTGCTGTCTATAATTCATCAAATGCTGTACGGTCTGTTGTAAGATCATATATTATGTACAGTAAAGCTTTTTTTTTTTTTACTTTAAATAAGCACTTGCTTACTTGTCATGCTTCATATTCTTTCTTGGCCCACACACTGCTTGCTGTCCTTTGCAGTTAGTTCAAAACACAATTGGAATTACTCTGTGTTGTCCCTACTTCCAACCTTTGTCAAAATAAACAAAAATAAACGCATGTATCCATATGTTCACACTTATGCTGTTATATATGTAGTGTGTTACTCATTAGGCAGTACTAGAGATGAACCAGATTTTCACTTCCTTGGAAATTTCTCAGTTGTCAATATAGGGCTAATAGACCTCTTCACTACTGTACAGTTGAAGGTCTATCTCCATACCGCTCCCTGGTGAAGATAATTTTCAGAGCATCCATTCTCCTTTGAGTGTCTGTTTGCTTGATGCCTCTGTGGTGGTTTTTCCTCCCTGTCCCCAAATTAGGCCTGTTCATTCTTTTCCTCTTCTTCTTTGGTCCACTTTATGGAATAAGAACATTCTTCTCTTAGTCATTGCTTATTATTTTGAAGATTCACTATAACTCTGAGTCTGGTGCAGTTTTTAGACATTCCTCTTTTGGTTGAATCAGTGATGCTGTGAGAGCCTCTTCCTCCTCTTCCTGCCATTAATCTGACCTTGAAGAGTCCTGATCTCTCAGTTCTTTACTTCTAGCTCGTGTCAGCAGATGAGACTGTGAAATATCTCTTTAGCCTTGCAATTATGCAGCTATGCGCAATTGTAGTACAAGCATATATTCATACTCTTCAATCCTTCCTAGGGCAAGTAGGTGTTTTGTTTTCTTCCCTCAACACTCATTTCAGTGAAAGTTTGCTGCGTATGACGTAGAACATGTATGTATGGGGAAAGGCACCTTATCAAGGAAAGGGAGGGATAACCTATACAGTCCTGTTAAAACCTACTGACAATCTAGTCACTGTCAGCTAAATGCTCTGCTTTTCCCCAAGGCCAAATATTCCTTTCTGCAGGTGAGACCTCATACCTAACAACTCACCCTCAACAGGGCTGCTTACACCGCTTAATCCCCATCAGAAATGTCTTTGACACATTACTATCCTATCTGCATTAAGCTGATGATGCACATATTTGTCTGAACGATAGGCCTATGACAGTAGCTCTGTTTGATAGCCCTTGAGCTAGCTAGCCTTTTTACCTTAATTGCTTGCTCTTGGAAATGACATAGTGCTTTTTCCTGCTCTTTGAAGTTACTTGCTTCTTCTCTAATATCCCTCAGCAGAGACATTAGTTTGTAAATGCTTTGGCTGCCATATATTCTTCTATGCCTGCATACCTGCAGAAAAATCATACAATTAACAAATGACATCCCTAGTCCGCTTTTGACTGAGTGAGCTACTCTAGCCGGCACGGTCAACTGTGGCTAAAAGGTAAAAAAATATATTGTGATGTGGCAATCTCTACAAGTAGAGAAAACACATCAAAGCCTCTTTAGCCATCCTATCAGGCTATCCTGTAATTTGATAGAACTGCTCCCAAGCAAGTCTGCCTCAGCAGGCCCTTTTGGCTTGCTTTCTCCTAGAATTAGGGATTTGGATTGGGCAGTAGTTTGCTTGAGAGGAGAAAAATATATAGCTTTGTAGAGAGGAAGAATGAAACTAAAAGCTTGTCTTATTTAATATTAAAGCATTTAATAATTTTAGACGTCTTTAAAATGATTATAGTGCGGGTTACCAAGAGCATCATGTCATTCACTGTACTTTATGTTGCAAGTGCTACTGTTAACAGTGTGAACTTTTGGCTTTGTATGGCACGTCTTCCATCTCTTTTTAAGTACTTTATTTTAACATTTTTGGCACCTTAGTACTGCAAGTCACATCATATCAAGCAGCTTGGCAGTATGAATGTGCCAAAGCGTTTAACTTCATTAACCTTTTATTTTTTACAGATTACCAAAAGAATGGTAAGAAATGAAGAACCAAATGCGGTGCTGCTAGGACTTCCTTAAACTGTGCAGAAATTTAAACAATGTGGTGAAAAAATATGGATTGTGTGGTTTTGATACAGTATAGTCGGCTATGTAAATCTGTGTAGATTAATTCATATTGGAGGCCAATTGTTCACCCAGGGTAAATCAGTGCACCTTTCGTGATTTCAGATTAAGTTAGATTATGATAACTTAAAGTAGCTGCAGATGTGCGTTATCTTCCACAGTACCCATATTGCTATCCATATCTCTCTTCTCAAACTCTTCGAATCTGATTCATTTGTTGAACTTCACTGAAATAAATGGATAATACTGTTATAGAGTGTGATTCAAGGCTGTCAGTATCTGCATTATATTTTGTTTAGCTTGTTCTAAAGTCCCTCCTACAGGTTCTAGTACAGCAAGTATGTTCACATATTTCTAGCACCATAGGCAATTTGTGATGGTAAGGAGGGTGCAAGATTGTTTATTCATTATACTTTTTTTTGCTACTTTTTCCCCATTCTAGAAAGCAGATATGCAATAATGGCTCTGTGGAGCCATTGGCTAAATGAATCTTTGTCTAAAGCCTGAAAGACTCTTATGCTGTGTGGGAATACAATCCTCTACACAAAACTGGGTTTTTTTAGATACCACAGGAAGTCAACAAATCCGTCCCGTACTATAAATGTTCTCCTCATTTCTTTAAAGATGGGTCTGAGGGTCACAAAAAAAAAAAAAAGAGGCTGTACCCTGACAATTTTTCAAATACCTTCCTTATTGTATTTGCAGGTTATTAACAATGCAGTAGAATTTGACTTGGGATTAGTAACAGTTCACAAAATATGATAAGCTCTCAGGTTATTTGTCTCTTTTTACCCTCTCCTCTACTTCCACGTGCTTACCCGAATCTCTTATGCCTGGTCTAAGGGATATAAAATGATATTAAGCAGAATATTAGAGTTTCCAGTTTGCTTAATATCAACATTTAGATAGTTAAATGAAGAAAAAAGTAAATAAAATGCAAACACTGACTAACACTATAGCACAAAAGGGCAGCATTGCACAACAGTGATGAAGGACATAATGTATATTCAAAGCACAAGGATTGTCATGTGCCATTACACGAACTTCACACGTGGACTCAGCCAACAGACAGTTGGCTTTATTTCTTAACGCTGCTAAACTACAGCTTGTAGTCTGCTGACTGCTGTTGCAAATAAATGCTATTTAATCCCAAATATCAGATGTTACTTCACTTCAGGAAATAACCTCCTGATCCTGCACTAGCTCAAAGACAAGAATGCACAGCTATAAGTATTTCCTATATAGGGTTTTTTATCCTATAAATATATATGTAAGAGTCAGTCAGCTCTATCCACGATTTAGCTTAAGTCATAGACTGAGTTATTTGGTTCTTTTATGTCATTACGTTCGTCTTTAGAAAAGGTTACCATCTAAGTAGTTAAAAAGTAAAGTTCAGTTGTAAGACTCAATATCTGCTTGCTTTGCAGCATAAGATAGCTTTTGAAATCTATGCTTTTAACAATCTGAAGTACATCTATTGTATAACACCTTCCTGGATGGATGTCTAAGACACACACAGTTTCCAGCAGGGCTTTACACAGCATTAATCTAATGAAGGATAAGCTAGAAAAATGATTGGTGTAAATCCTAATGGAAAACATATTTTTCTAGATTTTTTTTTGATTGAAAGTGTGAAGAGAGTAGCTCCTGGCTGCTGCACCTGCCAGCAAGGTAATAAGTTAGTATCCCTGTATAGAATAGGGAGTGATTACTTTCCTGTGCAGCCCAGAGGGGAAGCAACTTCAAATCTCTTGCACGTGCCACCTACAGAGGACCAAAAAGAGAGGAAACACAGAATAGTTCTCTTAGGGGTTTTGAGTGGTTCAGGCTCTCACACAGGCATATATCTGTGTGCATGCGTGTTTATAAATATATATATATGCATAATATATATATATCTGAATGGATACACAGAGGATACAAATACAGATATGCACATGCAAGCAGGTTATATATGTGTATAAATGGGTAGTGTCCTGACATGCGAACGTATACATTCTCATTTTTGCATGTTTGTATCCACATATTTGCATGTCATACCCACTGCATATGTATGTTATGTTCAGAGTTACAGATATATAAGTAGTGTTGCCTTTCTCACAGCTGTTACGTTACTGTATACAGGGACATAAATCACAAATACATGTGGTGAAAACATTCACAAGTGTGCCTGTAACCGAAAACATAGATATAAGTTAAATATATATTCATAGGGAGAGACTGTGGGAAAGAAGTGGAGAGAGGTGGGAGTGTGTATGCATTTTGTGTGTTTCTCATGCATGCACACAAGCACACACACAATTCTCTGCAAATCTATTTTCCAATGCAACATAAACAAGGCCTCTGTTTATCCCGGGAGCTTAATTTGACTTTGATACATCACTTTGTGTCTAGCGTTAATATTTTACTCCAAATGCCATATCATCTTTTATCTTTTATTTACAGTGATCTTCATATTCATTTCTCAACCAAGGCAGACACTGCAGGGAGAGAAGGCATTGATCTTTATTTTTTTTCTTTCCCCTTTATATTGCATTTTTTTGGCCCTTAAGAAAGAAACATAGACTGAGAGAAAGAGAAAAAGGCTAGGGAGAGGAGCATACTTTGGGGATTCTTCCCAGGAATGTGATGACCAGAAGCAGCCGATTTCACTGAGTAAGAGACGTAGCTGTAAATAAGAAACAAGTTTTATGAATTTATCTTTAAGAGGGACATAACTTGTGCACTGCTTTTGAATTGAACCCTGAATGAGAAAAAATAGGTAGACAGGAAATGTGGAAAAGGGAGATGCGAGCTTGGAAACGTGAATAGCAAAACTCCGTGTAAATTTGCAATGAATTTACCTGCAGCACTAATAGACCAACCTATTGGATACATGATTGCTATTTAAAGGGTTCAAATACCAAAAATATTTTTTTCCCCTTGAATAGTAGGCAACTGTAACTATGCATCAAGGTCTATGTTCTACTTAATGTAATACTGCCACTGAAAAATCAATTTTCTTTCTGCCAGTAAAAACGGATGAGGTGAATTGCCTAAATGCAGATTTCAGGAATTTCTTTTATTTTTCATGTTCAAACTTTATGAAAATTGAAGGATCAGTTCTGATCCTTCAGTTATTTAAATTCTGAAAAATCTGGATTCCTAGCAAAACACTGTAAGGATTTTCTTAAAGTATAATTTTCTTTCTTCCATTTTACTTACCTCTTCATTTCAGTGCAACCTGATTTTTTCCTCTAAATCCTACTTCTCTTTACGTTGTTTGTGTGTGTGTGTGTGTGTGTGTGTGTGTGTGTGTGTGTGTATAAGCCTTTAATGGCAGAGTGTTCTGTGACACAGCTGTAACTTCTCTGCCTAATCCTTCTTTGTTCTCCTGAGAAATCCTCAGATTTGATATTCAAGCAAAATAGCCAATTAAAATCATATATATTCTGCAAAATTTTCAGGCCCTTGTCTCTCTGCAGTCATCACCAAATGACTGAAATGTCATCACCCTGAAATTCTGAAAAGAAATGTTAAAGAAGTCTGTTCAGCAGAACCTGTTGAATCCCAATTTGCGATTCAGCCCAGAAAAAGCTCCCTATAATAGCTGGAGAGAAGTAAGGATGGGACAAGTTTTAACAAAATGTCTGTTGAGATTTCATTTGAAATTCATGCTGACAGGCTTCTCTCTGCTTAATTAGCTGCTAGGCATTTATATGCCTCAATCAAACTTCAGTGTAGAATCATGAACATGGGTGAAGGCAAACGTAATGCTACACCACACTGGACTTGGTCCCAGTTTTGGGATGGTTGCGTGAATGCACACGATAATAAAGAAGAATTTGAGTACTCCACCACGAGTGCAATTTATTCCATCATTTCCACATTCAGGCAATTTGAAGAGCAGAAGTCTAGACAGTCCCCATTACTTTCCATTCATTCTCTATTCACCAGGGGCAATCCAATCCCAATGAATACTTTATTCTACTGTAGAAGTGTCTTGTGTATTTAAGGAAATCATTAACCTACTCAACAGGAAAGGTATTCAGCTGTTCTTTTTGGCTTGATGCATGCAGCTATGTCTTGGGTGACGGGCAGGTGTCTGTGTGTGTAAGATGGGAAAGAAAGACTTGGAAGAGAATCAGTTATATTAAGATCCATGTGCAATGAGTTACATCCTCATCAAGAAAAAAACTAATACCGTTCTGTGAGTCAAAGTATGATATCCAGAGAATTAAAACACAATATCACAGTTTCAAAAGGTTCATTTTTGCTTTAGAAGTATAAAAATGTTTCTTCTGAAGTCAGACCATATGCCTTAGGGTTATGCTTGATTATTTGAGAAAAATTTGACTCAAAAGTTTAAATGAAAATATAAATAAGTTCCCCCCAAAATCAGAATTCTATCCTACTAATTTCCTTAGGGGGACACAGTAGTGGATGGGACTATACAATACTGAAACTCAGAGTAAACAGCAGTTTAAATCCTTGAACTTCTTCATGCATTTTTGTGGACTTTCATTCAGCATTTAGTGAACTAAATAATTACTAATTATTTTATAACTCAAGGTGAAGGCAGCCCTACGTGTTCTGAGGAGTTTAAACCCCCTCTGGATGGTGAGGAAGGTTGCAGGAACTTTGTAACACTGATTCTGAAGGAGCTTCTTATGTGCAGGTCCTTATGGGGCACAGGTTCCTCTCATCTAACTAGGTGCCTAAGTGAGGGGTAGGATTGCCCTGTGTGCCCTAACTAGTCACTGGTAAGAAAAGCATTTCCAGTAGGAGATTCAGGCCACTTAAGATTTGAATGTCCTTCTCTGAATCTCCTGTGAGTACAAAGACAAGTCCCATTTGTCATGCCACTGAAGCAAGAGACTGCTCTACAGAGGTCTCCTCAGCCGCCAAAATTAGACGGGATGCACCTGAGTCACAGACATGTCCTTTGTGCTGTTAAGATGAATTCCTTGCATGGTGAGTTTCATGATAAGGAGGTTGTTTTGTTGTATGGAGGAAGTAAATCTGACCTCAAAGCTGAGAGCTGTAAGCCCATCTCTTAAAAAATGCAGAAGAGCCTTAAAGTGATAACAGCTCCTGGAAGCAGGAGCCTGGTCTGAATGTGAACTCTGGCCACACTTTGGGGGAACTGGCCAAGCCGTTCTCTGGAAGCACCTGAGGACTAAGGGCCCCTTTACTTCCCAGTAATGTCTACTGGATTGTCAGTAGCCCCCACTCCACCCACTACCCCCAGAAGGAGCCTGAAACCCCCAGGTACAGCTGTTTTCTTTAGTAAAATCCCAGCTTTGTTGTTTGTTGTGTTTCTTCTAGATGCTCAAAACCCTTTGAATGCTATGTATGTTAGACACATAAATGGCTTTAAAATCACTCCTTGAAAAACTCCACATATCAGTACAGAATCTATCAGTCGTCTGCTCTCCTAGAATTATGCTACTGAATATGTAATGGTGTACAACTTCATTATTACTTTCTTCAGTAGTAAGAGCTGGTAAACTAGGTTGTGGCTAAGGACAGTTTTCTGCAATATATGTTTTCTGCAATATCTAATGTTATGGTTAGTTCTGCTAAAACTCCATGTCTTTTTAAAGAGCTGTTAAAGACACCTTTTCTGCTGCTTATCTGCTCTTTTTTCATACCCTGAAAGGCAGTAGATACTCTCATAGGGTTAATATTCTTAGCTTTCGGTTTTAGATTCATAGAGCACATTGTGTCCAACCTTAATATTTTACACTGTAAGCTATATCATCTTTTATCTTTTATTTATAGTGATCCTCATATTAATTTCTCAATAGCAGCTGGCACAGCAGGAGGGACAAGGCATTGATCTTCCAATTTATCCGCTACTCTTACATATCCTGAGGTCGAAGCAGCCTGGAAAGATTGATGGAGCTCTGGCACCAGTCCAGCAGCTGTGTGTTTCTCATGCATGAAAATCAACAACAGGAAACCGAAATTTGACAATTGGCAGTAATATCAGCCACCTCTGTAATAAATATAACAGGATGCTCTTCAATAATTTAATGGGATATCTGGTATTCCATAATGAAAAATCAGCCATGTGAGAGTGTGTGTATATAGCTTTCCGAGATTCTGTGTGTGTGTGCTTAGATGTGTACACATACAGCTGCAAACACCAATATACAATTTATGTTATTTACAGACCAGAAAGTCATAAACAAAAATCTATGATGAGATTAGTTGTATTGTTTCTCTCCTAATGCAGGGAAACTAGTAAAATTAAAGACCTGTCATCATGTTTTCAACAGTTAGGTAAGAACAAAATATGTATATATGTTCCCTCCAGCCTTACAATATGAGTCACAGGGCTGCTTTCAAAGTTGTAACTAATATCTTAGAATCATTCAGTCTAGGGACAGGCCTCTGAAGGATTACACAAAGAGAAGACTTTCTTATTCTTGATCATTATATTGCTTGTAGTTGCACAATAGGGTTTGACAGCCCCTGCAGTACCACTTCCACTTCCTATCTTTTTAAAAACAAGTGGTTGAACCGCATTGTTAGGAGTTAGGAACCACAGACTAATCCCACATTCTGACACCAGTGCTGTCTCCTATCCGTGGCCATATACAGTAAGACAGAATGATAATAATCTGGTGTTTGCCCTTAGCTGAATCTATGAGCTCTAGGCGGAGTACAGGGCTTTGTAGACAAAATTTCACCTACAAATATATATACACTCTCTGCCAAGTGCATTGAAACCGGGAAATAGTATCCCGGTTAAAAGAAGCTGAAAGCATGTATCTAAAACTTGGTTGGCTTAGATATGGAAAAATGAAGCTGACTCATTACAGCACTCTGAGTAGCAGCTACTGCACATACACACACTATAAAGAGGTATAGGCAAAAATGCAGATCAAGCTTTTAAGTATGCAATATACAGAGAATGTTAAAATTATATTTACTACCATGTCTGCTATGTAGCTTTACCTGCCTGGGTCTGCTCCTTTTCCTCCTTCACTTGCTATCTCCCACTGGTAACAGCAGTGCAACATAACAACTTGTGCAGTTCCACCATAGTGCCAAAGCTTTCTGGCTCCTCAACACATAAGTTAAAAGGAAGAATCTGGAGAGAAACTGTGGAATCTGAATATATCCTGCAGCTGATTTGCAAAGTAGCTGCTGGAGAGAGAGAAAATTGCCCTGGCACTGAAGATAAGGGGGTATGCTGAGGTTGCCACGTCAGGAATTATTAAAAAAAAAAAAAAAATCCGCCTTACGCATGTGCTCTGAAGGTATAATTACAACCATCAGACCATAACTAGGAACTAAAAAGAAGGCAACACTCAGGAGCATTCTGGATTTGAGGGTCACAGTTGTAATCACGCTTCTGCAGAGACCTCTCTCTGTTCTGGAGCTGCATCTACCACTGGCAATATTCAGCTACATGTTACTTGCAATAAATAAATCTCGTTCCCTACATGTTTTAAAACCGAAACAAAGTGCGGAGTGGAGCATCTTTCCACAACACACTTCACAGGCTACAGAAGAAAAACTCCTCCACTAAGAACGCAGGGGACTCTTTGGCATCTTAGGAAGGTCCTGTATGGTCTGAGGCATGGGCTCATTCCCTTCAGTGGCCCATGCTGTACTGTTTGTATAAAAGGTGCCATGTGACCTGTTGAGCTTTAGGCTGTAATGCATCTGCTTTAAAAAAGCTCACAGCTTTAATGGCCATAGTAAACAGAATATCTTACTTAAAGCTTGTAGCAAAAGGCTATAAGGGGCTCTAAAGTACAGCAGAGAAATTGCAAGAAACCACTGTAAGCTGTTTTTCTATTTTAAAGCTTTTTGTGACTATGAAGATCCTTTATTCTCAGAAATTCAGACTTCTGTAAAGAAACACTGCTTGCTAAGTGTATTGACTAAGAAAGAATAAGAAAACCTGTGAACATTTACCCAAATCTAGGAACGTGCTTCGGCTACCTTTGTCAAGCTTTTAAAATACTTCAGCATATTCTTTTTCACAGCTAGCTCCATCTGGGACCATAACAGGAAATGCTGAAAGAATGAGGGAGAATCTCTTCTCATGGTATTTCTGGACATAAACAGTAATAGAAATGCCAAAGATTTCAAAGGAAGAACTACCTTTATGGTATTTCCTTCTTAATTTTATTATTTTATGGAGTTCAGTAATGTCCAGGGTGCCTCAAGTACAGATAAGATGAATAGTGTATAAAAGAACAAAAATGGCTTCTGCCCCAAGGTACTTCCAACTCAATTTTATGTAATGGCAGAAAAAAAGGGAATAACAAAATAGAATGAAATGGGAAAAGACAGATAGATAATTATGACTGGCTAATAACTCAGCAATGCTGCACAATTGCTATCTCTAAGCCCACAAATTCTCACATAATATATATATGATAGGTGTGCAAGTAAAAAATGCTTTGCATTTGTTTGGGTTTTACTTCTATAATCTATGCACTTCAGCCTTTATAGCGGTTAAACCTCTGAGACCAGGATGCTCAGAGCTGCTGAAGATAGACAACCTTTTATATCCAAGTGGGCTTGGAAAGGAGTTTTCTGCATCAAGGATATCAGTCCCCCAGCTTGACACAAAACCGATTTGAGGACCCCTCACAAACATCTTGGAATTAACTAGGGTTTCCACAGCCAGGCTGTGCTGCATGGTCGTTCCTCTAATAGTTAGAAATTATCTTCTGGTCTCCAGGAGACATAAACATACCTGTGACTGGTCATAGATACATTTAGAATCTTCTTATATGATATCTTTTCCATTCCATATCTACCTTCTCCCTTTCCCTGTTCATCTGATTAGTGTACAAAATTCTACAAAATTTTAGATAAGGTATTCATTGTACAATGCCATTAGTATTTCTGTATATCTGCTCATCATATACCCAAAGAGTAAATGCAGCTGAATGTAAATGTTATTGAATAGCTATTGAATAGCCCTACAAATCACGACCTTTGCTCCTCCTGAAGACTCTCTTGCTCCTCCTGAAGATCTGCCTTTGAGGAACAGGTTTAGCGCCCCCCAGGCTGAGGAGGAGCTGGCCATGGCTCCAAGGGAGGCAACTGGCCTGGCAGACCCTGTGCTGTACAGCAACACCCAGAAGAAGCGGAGAGTGATTGCTGTGGGTGACTCCCTGCTGCAGGGGACAGAGGCACCTATCTGTCGACCTGATCTCCTGTCTAGAGAGGTTAGCTACCTGCCAGGGGCTCGAATAAGAGATGTCATGGAAAGACTGCCAAGGCTTGTCCATGCATTGGACTACTACCCTCTGCTGCTCTTCCATGTGGGCACTAATGACACCAAGGGCAAGCTGGATATCATTAAATAGGACTTCAGAACTCTGGGAATGGTGGTCAAGAGTCTGGGAGCCCAGGTCATTTTCTTCTCAATCCTACCTGAGAGCGGGGAGGATGGGAGGAGGAGGAGATGGATTTTCCAAGTTAACAACTGGCTGCGCTGCTGATGTTGGTAGCAGAGTTTTAATTTCTATGACCATGGGACCCTGTTTGAAGATCGACAGCTGATGGGGAGAGATGGGATCCACCTCACTAAGCAGTGTACACGTGTCTTTGCCAACAGGTTGGCCAGCCTGGTAAGGAGGGCTTTAAACTAGGAAAGATGGGGGAAGTGGAAAGTTATAGAGACAGGGTAGTCAGTAAAACTGCTCAAGCCAGGATGTCTCCAGCAGGTGCATGCAGCTGAGGAAGTGTGTACAGGACATGGCTGTGGAGGATCCTCTTGCACCTCTCCTGAGAAGCCTGGATGTTCAGTTGCCTCTCTGAAATGCCTGTACACCACTGCACGCTATATAGGGAATAAGCAGGAAGAATTAGAGATCTGCGTGCGGTGACAGGGCCATGATCTTGTTGCAGTTACAGAGACATGGTGAGATAGCTCACATGACTGGAATGCTGTCAAGGGTGGCTATGTGCTTTTTAGGAAAGACAGACTAGGAAAGCGAGGTAGTGGAGCTGCTCTTTATGTGAGAGGGAGCAACTAGAATGTATGGAGCTGTGCCTAGGGGTGGATGAAGAGCAATTGGAGACCTTATGGGTAAGGATTAAGGGGCAGGCTAACTGGGTGACACTGTTGTGGAGGTTTACTACAGGCCACCTGATCAGAAAGAAGTAGACAGGGAGGCCTTCTACCAACAGCTGGAAGTAGCCTCACGATCACAGGCCCTGGTTCTCATGGGGGACTTCAACCACCCTGACATCTGCTGGGAAGAGAGCACAGCTAGGCACAAACAGTCGAGGAGGTTCCTGCAAAGCACTGAGGATAACTTTTTGACACAGGTGGTGGACCTTGTACTAACAAACAAGGAAGGACTGGTTGGAGATGTGAAGGTTGGGGGTAGCCTTGGCTGCAGTGACCATGAGATGGTGGAGTTCAGGATCCTACGAGGAGGAAGCAGGGCAATAAGTAAGATTGCAACCCTGGGCTTTGGGAGAGGAAACTTTGGCCTCTTGAGGGACCTCCTTGGAGGAATCTCCTGGGGGAGGGCCCTAGAAGAAAGGGGGAGCTGGTTAATATTCAAGCATCACTTCCTCCAGGCTCAAAATTAGTGCATCCCTACGAGCAAGAAGTCCAGCAAAGCGGGCAGAAGAACTGCATGGATGAGCAAGGAACTCCTGGCCAAACTCCAACAGAAGAAGGAAGTCTACAGAATGTGGAAAAGGGGACAGGCCACTTGGGAGGAATATAGGGACATTGTCAGAGTGTGCAGGGATGCGACAAGGAAGGCTAAGGCCCATTTGGAATTAAATTGGGCAAGGGATGCCAAGGACAACAAGAAGGGCTTCTTCAAATACATCAAGAGCAAAAGGAAGACTAGGGAAAATGTGGGCCCGCTGCTGAATGGGGTGGGTGCCCTGGTGACGAAGGACACAGAGAAGGCAGAGTTGCTGAATGCCGCCTTTGCTTCAGTCTTCACTGCTAAGGCCAGCCCTCAGGAATTGCAGACCCTGGGAACAAGAGGGAAAGTCTGGAGAAAGGAAGACTCTCCCTTGGTCGAGGAGGATCGGGTTAGAGATCATTTGTCCAAACCTGACATCCACAAATCCATGGGCCCCGATGGGATGCACCCACGAGTGCTGAGGGAGCTGGCGGATGGTATTGCTAGGCCACTCTCCATCATCTTGGAAAGGTCCTGGAGATCAGGAGAGGTGCCTGAGGACTGGAAGAAAGCCAGTGTCACTCCACTCTTCAAAAAAGACAAGAAGGAGGACTCAGGCAACTACAAGCCTGTCAGCCTCACCTCCATCCCGGGAAAGCTGATGGAACAGGGAACATGCTGGAGGTCCTTACTAAGCATATCGAGGACAAGAAGGTGATGAGGAGTAGTCAGCATGGATTCACCAAAGGGAAATCATGCTTCACCAGTCTGATAGCCTTCTCTGATGGAATGACTGGCTGGGTAGATGAGGGGAGATCAGTGGATGTTGTCTCCCTGGACTTCAGCAAGGCTTCTGACACTGTCTCCCATCACATCCTCCTAGGTAAACTCAGGAAGTGTGGGTTGGATGAGTGGACAGTGAGGTGGATTGAGAACTGGCTGGATGGCCGAGCTCAGAGGGTTGTGGTGAGTAGTGTGGAGTCTAGTGGGAGGCCTGTGGCTAGTGGTGTCCCCCAGGGGTCAGTCCTGGGTCCAGTCTTGTTCAACTTGTTCATCAATGACCTGGAAGAAGGGACAGAGTGCACCCTCAGCAAGTTTGCTGATGATACTAAACTGGGGGGAGAGGCTAACACACCAGAGGGCTGTGCTGCCATTCAGAGGGACCTGGACAGGCTGGAGAGCTGGGCGGAGAGGAACCTCCTGAGGTTCAAGACAGGCAAGTGCGGGGTGCTGCACCTAGGGAGGAATAACCCCATGCACCAGTACAGGCTGGGGGTTGACCTGCTGGAAAGCAGCTCTGCAGAGAAGGACCTGGGAGTGCTGGTGGGCAACAAGTTGACCATGAGGCAGCAATGTGCCCTTGTGGCCAAGAAGGCCAATGGTATGCTGGGGTGCATTAGGCAGGGTGTTGCCAGCAGGTGGAGGGAGGTGATCCTGCCCCTCTGCTGAGCCCTGGTGAGGCCTCACCTGGAGTAGGGTGTCCAGTTCTGGGCTCCCCAGTGCAAGGGAGACATGGCGCTACTGGAGAGAGTCCAGCGGAGGGCTACGAAGCTGATGAGGGGACTGGAGCATCTCTCCTCTGAAGAAAGGCTGCGAGAGCTGGGCCTGTTGAGCCTGGAGAAGAGAAGACTGAGGGGGGAATCTCATGAATGTGTACAAGTATCTGAAGGGGGGGTGTGGAGAGGATGGGGTCAGACTCTTCTCTGTGGTGCCCAGTGACAGGACAAGAGGCAACAGGCACAAACTGAAACACAGGAAGTTTCATTTGAACGTGAGGAAAAACTTCTTCACTGTGAGGGTGACAGAGCATTGGAACAGGTTGCCCAGAGAGGTAGTGGAGTCTCCTTCCCTGGAGATATTCAAAACCCATCTGGATGTGATCCTGTGCAACGTGCTGTAGAGGACCCTGCTTGAGCAGGGAGGTTGGACTAGATGATCTCCAGAGGTCCCTTCCAACCTTGGCCATTCTGTGATTCTGTGGTCAATTAATATACAGATGCCTTTCTCACATCTGTGATGCCGCCAGCCTAATACTCTAGTTCTTATTATTATTCTGTTTTTCTTTTAGGACATTCTGATCAGGCTCTATACTTGGCATTGCCCTTCAACTGAATGTCATCAGTACATTTCTTTAGAGATAATTTTTTTCTTTGTGAGGTCATTACTGAAAATCTTAACTAAGATAACATTTGTCCTAAGATCCTTGAAGAATTTCCCAAGTAACAACACAACACAGGCTATATGCTCCCTTTTAATGAATTTCTCACCCAATGTCCCCAAATAGTGTAAGTTAATTATTAGTGTTCTGAAAGTATTTAAGTAACTGTAAAAAAATTGGAACATTACTGTTTTTTTTCTTTTTTTAAATTTAACCTATGAGCCTCCTTCAAAAGACGGCCCTACAGCCTTGTACTCTGGCAACACACTACCCTCAAATAGGAGAAAATCTGTTGTTAATAAAATCATATTCCATTTGCCAGATCAGGGCAGCACCTTGTAATAACAACATAACAGGGGCATAATGTGGGGAATTGTGACAGCAGACCTAGGGGAAATAAGCTAGAATGACAGGATACACTTTTTTTTATTCCAACAGTTTTGCCTGGAGGAGAGAGGAAGGTGCTTCTATCAAAACCAGAGAGACACCAGGACTGCATTTTCATTTTTCTGGCTCATTCTTTTTCTTGTTCTCTGTTTTTACAAGAATGTTACAGCTTCTTGGGACACTGAAACAATGCATGTAACAGGAAGATGAAAAATGATGACACAATGGCAATGTTTTAGTGTAACATACTTTTTGCTAGCACACAAACAGCAAAGAGAGGATTTTATTTTCACTGTTAATTTTAGTTTTCCATGTGAAGAAAATTTCAGAATTGCTGACCCTTACCTCTACCTCTACCTCTGTGGCCCTCTGCTTGCTCTAGACAACTCAGATGCTCTTATGAGCCCATCTCACTGAGATTTTTGAAGTCTTGTGTGCTTTTTCTTGTCCTCCTCCTGAAGTTTTCATTCAAAATATTGTCTTACTAAAACAGAGAGTGAAAAACTCTGTATATATGTATGTGCATGTGTATGTATTTTAGTATAACTATCAGCTGACGTCATCCTATTGGCTACAAAGAATTAAATCAAAGAATATTTTAAGGAGGAAATGGAACAATTGTGAAATAAGGTAGAATGTGCAGGATCCTTTGGTAAATGGTCAGAATAGTTCCTGAAAGCATTAAATCACAGGCCTGGGGCAGAAGGCATGCCTTGAACTTGTTACTCTGTCTGGAAGGTGTTAGCAAGAGAAGACAGGGATGCCAGGACATTCTGCTTTTCCTGACCTGGGGAAGGAGTTACTGGGTACATTTAACTTACCAAACCTGGTATAGAAATAGTCAGATACGGGTTTCTTCTCTGCTATGTGCTAGTTACTGGAACATAGGTTTTGGTTAAGAAAATGTTTTTCGGAATCACTTTAATCAGTGTTGACCCAGGCTCCCTTTCCAGGCCAGAGGGGCCATGGTGACCTGCTCCCTTGTGGGAGGTGGCCCCATGCCACCAGGAGCCCCTGAGATGAGCTGCAGGGAACCCCCACAGCACCCTGACACTGCCCTAGAAAAAAATATCACACAGGTGTTACACAGACTTGGGTCTGGCTTATTGCAGCTGGTAATTAGAGGACCAGCAGCCTAAAATACTACTGTAAGAGCAGTAGGAGCTGTTGTTTGTCTCAGAAAGTAATAAAGGTAGTGAAATGGATAAAAGGAGAATAAAGTAGAGCTTGCCCTATCTTGGGAAAACAGCCAAGTGTATTACTTGGGCATTGCCAGATTTTACTGAGTCATGTCAGTGATAAAGCCTCTTTTCTTTTTCCACACAGTGCTATGAGGTAGATTTTGAACTTGGATGTGATAGCTAATGCAGGAATTTACTATTTCCTCAGGTGTAAGTCTATGTGCTACACTCAGCATGATACTGGATGAGTACCTTCAGTTATTCACTGAACAATGTCAGCCACATGGCACTTATTCTTTCCCCATCTGCCTGTTTCCTAGGTTAGAAAATATATCTGCGCTGGACAAACTTGCATTGGTAATAAAATTTTCTTTTTGCACATTACCTATAAATAGATATCTAGACCTATATACTTATAAATTAATTTTGTTTTAAGGGGGAGTTGGTGAGCTTTATAATGGCTGTATACTTATAAATTAATTTTGTTTTAAGGGGGAGTTGGTGAGCTTTATAATGGCTGTTATTTCTCCAGAGTTTTTATTCTACCCCTCTTGGGCTAGTGCCTGAAAGAATTTCAGTATGTTGTGTGCATTTGTATTAGAATGAAAGAATATATTTCCCTGGGAATAGAAATGCTAAACTAAATAGCGGATATATAGTTCAGAGAGGAAAGCATTTCTCATGTTATTGGTGTCAATAGCTTCAAAACGACTCCCTTCGTAAGGAGGCATTCAATATCATGGCATTGGTATGGAAGAAGGAGTGGCAGGTTTATCTGACTCTTACTGTATGCGTTTCTATTATGAGAGCACAACAGCTGATCTGCATCAGGCTGCAGAACCAACTTCATATCCTAACTTACTAAAGTTACAAAAACCTCCATATCTTTATGGAAACAGTTACAGATTCTACAACAAAAAAATTCCTTTATATTAATAGAATGAAACCAGGAAGTAAAGTTACTCTTGGAAGCAAGACAGAAGAGTGTATACACTGTTGGAGAGAAGGACGAATTAAAATATTGCTCCACTGTCCCTGTTTGGGCTAAATCTACTCTCTTTTCCTAGCTGTAATAGTAAAAACAATTTGTTCCCTGTTTCTCAAATAAAGGAAAGAATCTTGACTATGACACTGATCGGTACTGTATTATGTACAAATAACACAATTTGTGTATCATTGGGCTTGAGAAATTTTGCAGAGTGGTTGATGTTCTTTGACATTCCTTAAGTTTTCTGCTACTTTTGAGCATTGATTAGTCCTTAAATTCTGTGTGGAAACTCTACACATGGTATGGTATTTTGATACTTAAATTTCACAGTCCAGTTTATACCCAGTGGAGAAATAGAAAGTAAATGTTCTAATGTTCTAATGTTCTAGAAGCATACAGTCTGCTAACAAATACATTCATTATCAAATAAATTACAGAGTTTTTAGGCTTAGACTTTGGGTCTCTCCAGTCATCTGAGAGATCTCTATTGCATCAGTTTGTAATATTTCTGTGTGTCACTATTTTCCCAAGCCATAAAAGTGACATCACGTGTATGACTAAGTTAATATACTGTTTTCAAGTCCAAGAATATTTTGCCTAAATAGTTGTAGTAGCAGTTTTCTTATGATTTGCTAGAAAGCTTTTAGTAATCTTACTATCTAGGTCCCAAGAGCATGTGAAATGTCATTATTTATCTTCCCCTTTAGAAATTCACTTTTGGACTCTTAAATCTAAAAATTGCAAGTGTACTAAGTAATTTTTCTTCATGATCCTGTGTCTTAAACCTACAACTAAAAATATAGGACAATTTTAAGGACATTGTTCAAGCCTTTTATTAAAATATTACTTGCATGACTGTGTTTGTTAAATGATCTGTAAATACATTCTACCAAGAAGCTGGGAGCAAATTCTGGTGATCAGAAAGTTCAGAAGGACCTATGTGACAAAGAGTAAACGAATAATGGAGAACCATGAGATCTTCTTTTCAATTTAGTTTAGTAAGGATTATTGATTTCAAAATAAAGAGTATCAGATGATGCCTTGAGATGAAATAGGTAGTCGTGTCCTTGAAAGCAATTTAAAAGTTGTTTTTGACAAAAAGAGTGGGTAGGCTTTGCTGGATTTCCCATGAGGTCAGAGCTCAGCACTGGAGAACTTGTTTGCCAAATGCTCAATATAAGCAGGGGTTTCTAATTTTGAGATTTAACATCAGAATATAATTTGAAAGATCTGAGTCCAGTTTGTGCACCTATTTGTGTCCTCTTTCTCTTTTCCTCACTCATGCCTTTTTTTTTCTGCTGGTCAGTTGCATCTCAGTATGCTATTTTCTACTCTTTTTTTTTCCTACTCTTTTTTTCCACCCTCTCCCATCTGTTACTCCTCTTCTTTTGAATGTCTTATTTGAGTCTATAACTCTCTTTGCTCGGTGGCTTATTTCACACCACTCATTCTCATGACAAACTTTTTGTCACGTAAACTTGTTGTAGGCTGCTTGTCAGTTACCCCGTTCCTCTTGCTCAGTTGAAAGTAATTGAAATCATAGAAATTATAAGAATCTAAGATAGCAGTGATGAAGCAACTGAAGTAGAGCATGAGAGCAAAGAGAAAAAGTTCAACAGATTCATAGAATATCCTTATTTGTAATATGTTAGCATTTTGGCCAAAAGCACATTATATCAAGACTTTTACTGTTTTCAGAGCCCTCTGGATCAAGTTCAATTTTTCAAACTGATGCATTGGTTTTGCACGTTGGATACTTCTTGCTGCGTTACTTGGTCAAGTAGGAGGTGTAAGTATTACAGAGCATAGGTATAACTCTCAGTTTTACCTTCATTTTGACTGAGTCAAAATGACCTGCTGGAAAGCAGCTCTGCAGAGAAGGACCTGGGAGTGCTGGTGGGCAACAAGTTGACCATGAGGCAGCAATGTGCCCTTGTGGCCAAGGAGGCCAGTGGTATCCTGGGCTGCATTAGGCAGAGTGTTGCCAGCAGGTGGAGGGAGGTGATCCTGCCCCTCTACTGAGCCCTGGTGAGGCCTCACCTGGAGTAGGGTGTCCAGTTCTGGGCTCCCCAGTGCAAGAGAGACGTGGCACTACTGGAGAGAGTCCAGCGGAGGGCTACGAAGATAATGAGGGGACTGGAGCATCTCTCCTCTGAAGAAAGGCTGCGAGAGCTGGGCCTGTTGAGCCTGGAGAAGAGAAGACTGAGGGGGGAATCTCATGAATGTGTACAAGTATCTGAAGGGGGGGTGTGGAGAGGATGGGGTCAGACTCTTCTCTGTGGTGCCCAGTGACAGGACAAGAGGCAACAGGCACAAACTGAAACACAGGAAGTTTCATTTGAACGTGAGGAAAAACTTCTTCACTGTGAGGGTGACAGAGCATTGGAACAGGTTGCCCAGAGAGGTAGTGGAGTCTCCTTCCCTGGAGATATTCAAAACCCATCTGGATGTGATCCTGTGCAACGTGCTGTAGAGGACCCTGCTTGAGCAGGGGGGTTGGACTAGATGATCTCCAGAGGTCCCTTCCAACCTAAACGATTCTGTGATTCTGTGATTCTGTGAGTCACCCTGAGGAAATTGGTATCCTCAACAGTAAAATGGGAATAATAACACTTACCCGCCTTTGACAAGTGCATCATGATCTAAGGATGAAAGTGCTGTGCACAACTAAGTATTTTTATTATTACTACTTTGAGGTGCAAATCACAGACACAATTGGCTGTAAATGTCTTTGAAGCTGTTCTGAAAAATCATACCATATTCCATTTCAGCAGTGATTTAATTTGTGGATTAGTCACATGACGGACCATAGGAGGCAATTTGGAACTTTTCCAGTTGGTTTTCTCAACAAGGCTGCTATGAACACGGACTTGCTGTTCAGTAGGCAGAAAACGCCTCAAATTATTGTTACTGATTCCATCATGTTCTCAATGAAAGAATTTGGGCAATTACAAATCTTCTTTTTGTTTATATGATTAATATTATGTCCCAGATCAATTACCATATATACTATATTTACTGAAACAGTGTTGTTAGCAATGCAATCTAGCTACTCCTCGCTTCAGTCTGATTTAGTAAGGATGCAGTTCCCTTAGGTGGTGTACAAGGCTGGTGTGCTAGAGGCCAGCAGAACTGTTAAGGCCTGCTTTTTGTGAGTAAACCCAACGAGTAACCCTTTTGTCCTTCCAATGGGACAAACTTGACTGGTGGAACAATCCTACTTCATGTTTCAAGAGCCAAATGCAAAAACAGGCTTGACCGCTTTGTCTTGTCTTTTTGGTACAATTCCTTTCCCTGCATGTAGTTACTCCAGAGGGCTGTGTAAATTACTTAAACTTTTATGTTAGCTAATTACTTCTGTTATTTATTAGTCAATAAATTAAGTTTCTCTCTTCCATGTGGTAAAGCTGATACTGTGGTTGAAAAAAAAGTCTTATTGAAAACAACTCTTTAGATTTATGGAGTAGATCTTACAGCAACTGTTTGAAAGACCAAGTAGCATGTCAAAGACAAAGCGTAACTGGCATTGCATCCTAGTTTGGTAAAGAGAAGCTTGGAGATCATGGTGCTTCTGAGCTTTTAAATAACTGCGCAGGAAGTGTAAAGATGCTCATATGCTTTGCAAATCAAAGTGTTTATTACAGGGCAAACCATCCAGATCATGCAACTAGATTGCCGAGGGAGTGGACAGAATGGTTTTCAATAAGAATAAAAAGTCAGGCTCTTCTGTTTAAAAATTTTATTCTCCATTATTTAAAATACTAGGGTGGTTACAGTCATTCTTTTCATGAATGCTATAAAGTACAATGTTTTGGACTGTTAAATCTTTAATACTGTTCCTACAAGCTGTTGTACTCAATCACAAACCAAAATGTTTGGATATAAAAATATTTTTCCAGAATAGGTTGCAATTTGTATTATTGTTTCATAGACACAAAATAGCTGTGTCACTTTGCATTTGGAAAAGAAGAATTTAAGCAAAGCAATTCAAATCTCATTAAGGAGAAATATTGTAAGAATAATAAATTTTAGCTCATAAGAAAATATTTCAAACAATGCTGAGTCAAGCAATAACAAAGTAAGACTGTCTGTTTCTGGATTTTCTCATGACTTTCAGGGAAAATATGATTTAATAGAAAAGTGTTTCAAACCAAAGAGTAAGAGGTTATGAAAATCCAAAACCTGTTTTTCTTTCTGTAACTACTTTAAAATTGCAATATTTGTAACTTGAAAACTACTGAGCTAGTTGACTTCACCATAGCTCCTTTTGCAGTCCTACCAGACTTACCTAAAGCAGGAAGATGATAACACCTTGTTTTACTATACTGTGTATTGGAATGAGAGCCAATGTTTAGTATGCAGAGACAATATTTTAAAACCAGAATTGAGAGTCATAATTCAGATTTCAGTAGAAAAACTGATGTATCAGCTTCAGAAATCCTAATTCCTCCATGGTAATTCTGCATCAAGACGTTATTTGTCTCTACTTAAAAAAATCGTCCAGTTCTTAAAATGAACACTTCATTTCTTATTCACTTTGATACCTCTGGTCACCTTTCAGTTGAAAATGTTTTTATAAAAAAGCACAGGAGAGCTATTATCTGGGGAGATAAGAACTGTCACATAAATGATCAAAATAGGCAAGGTAATAAGTTATGAACAGACAGATTTTATACTCATTGTCTGCTTCTGAGAAATTAGTGATAGAAAGGACCTTTTAATTATCTAATCTATCATCCTGCCAATGTTTATTCTTAACTTTTCCAGTGTTTTGAGAAGTTTGAGATAATTTAGATGAGTTTTTCATCATAGTCAAATTCTATGGCTGAATACTCCTGATTTCTTGCACTGTATGTTCAGTTCCTTAATATTACCCTATTATTTGTCATACTCCCCTATGCTAGTCTAACCTATGTTTCCTTCCTTTTGATTTTCCAGTCCTTGAGAAATTCAAGCATATATACAGATAGATATTTTTGAATCAGGGGAAGTATGAAAATGTTGGAATGTTTTCACAGAATGGTAGGGTCAGAAATAATTTGATTTTAAAATATTGAATAATTCCATCTCAGTGTATGTTTGAGTAGCTGCAGTGTCTAATGGAAGTTGAAGTGCAATGGTTCAGCCAGAGGGAAGATTGTGTTTTATAATGAGTGGCATAGAAAGAACAATATGTTCAGATTATAGAGAAGGCAGACACTAGGCTTCTTAAACTACCGCTGCAATAGTATAGCATTACACTCCAGCCAGGTAATGACTACCCTGACAAAACAGAAGAAAACAAGAGTATTTAATTTGAAAAACTATAGTACCGTAATTTGGATTCACTTGATCCAAGGTAAAATATTCCTAACAGAAAATCAAAAAATTTCAGTGAGGGATCTTTCAAGAAATATATTAATTTCATGGAAATGTTGTTGTATATACAGATATATTTCGATAGAAGACTCCTGAGTAATGGCAATATTTATCAGGAGCTCTTCATCCCTTCGACTCCCCCAGCAGACAGTCTATCAGGAGTCTGCGCATTTCTTCCTAGGGCTGAAGAGGAGGAATGCTCTGGTTGGAGCCCTTATGCCTAAAATTGTCCTAGATGACTTCTGCTTTGAAGCACCTGCTAGAGAACATCATTTATTTAAAAAAAAAAAAAAGAAAAAGATGTCTAATTGCTTTGTAAGGGTTTTCTGTGCATCTGCTAAAGCCCCATTCATTTTGTTGCCTTTTTTCCTAGGCACACTTTGCTCTGTAATCCTATTTCAGGATCTTCTTTTCTGGTGGCAGGAGGGTTAGTTTTATCAAATCAATTGCTTTCTCTCTTGCCCTTTGTATTTCCATTCATCCACATGGCAACCTTGCTAAGGAAGGAATAACAACTTAGAAGAAATTTAATGGTCTCTTAAATTTAAGTCATGAAATTGGTATTTTATTGTTTCCTAAGTGGGGATATATAGTAAATTTCACCTAATGTCTGTTAGAGTCAAACCATGGGTTTTCGTTTACAGATAATTGAAATGACCCTATGTTTCAAGACTTAAGGATTTTAAGGGTATGGTAATCTTTACTGGTTAACCTTCAAAAAATTTCTTCGTAACACGGGAAAGATGCTACAAAAGAGGTTATGGTCCAAGAAGAATTTTTAATAGGCTTTTAATCTTGCTGTTGATACACATGATATGAAACAGACAAAGTATTTAAGTGTCTATATTTTATTTCACTCAAAAACAATTTCAACAATAGTCACTTAAAATTGTTACTTAGCAGAGAATCTCAGAATCTAAGGGAAAATTTTGTTTAAAAATTAAGAGCAAGGTTTTTTTCCCTCAACATGATAAATAGAGCTGCACTAGTGATGGATTTAGACCCTTTTATGTTAGCCTAATATTATGCTTGACATAGATGGGAAAGAGTGTATTTTTATTGTAACAATATCAGAACATCCTATTTAAATCAAATGTCATTTTCTGCTGGGCTGATGACTCTCTAAAATTAAAAAGTCAAATTTAAATTAAAAAAGGTTAATTTGTTGACCTCAGCTTTGTTTAATTGTTACTAATGCATTTTATGCTAATTAAGTATGCTATCTCAATAATTATAAAAGGGAACAGCAAAGCTTTTAAGGCCCCTGCCAATCTAGCACCCTGTGGCTGCATGTTTCTAATTTGTTCATTTTAGTGTACCAATTATATGCATTATACAAATAAATATGTCATAGAGAATCTATCATTTCAGGAACCCTTGACCTGCAAATGCTTTAAATCAGATTAAAAAATAGAAAGCAGTATCATTTCTCAAAAATGTTGAGAAGAAGAATTGACAAAACCATTATCAGCATTTTCTAATGATGAGACCTCAAAGGCTCCAAATCTGTTGACCATATTAAATGTAACATTTAAGAAGTGCAGAAAAGCTCCAGTAATAATATATTTCAGACCTTACACATAATTCGGCATTTCTAACTTTCAGTGCCTCACTTGCAAACTTTTGTAACGGTTTTGAAATTTAGTTCTTCTGCTCCATTCATCTATGACAATTCCCATCTTATGTCACAACAGCATTTTTGTTCTATGAACAATCCGCATAGACTCAGAATATTAGAGTATAGCTGTATTTAGAAATTCGTTTATGAGCCTGCTATTAGGGGAAAACATCCTGAAACCGCTGTACAAATCCCAAAGTATTTTATAATAGAATAACTGCATAATTGTTGATATCTTTTTAAGATGGTGTGGGTGACTGGTTGAGACAGTTTTAGTATGCAAAGGCAGTTTTACTGTGACTTCATCTGGACCAGAATTTTGACTCTGTGAGTACCACATCTTGTATCCTTCTAGTACCAATATAATCTCCAAACACATGCCAAACAGAGATGGGTAGCTATACCTAATTCCTCCAGCACAGGAGGGACTTCAGTGATTTTTCTCAAAGTGTATGCTTTCAGTATAATTTGTGTGCTATTATTGTGAAGTTTCATGCGTTAGCCAACAAAAAAACAATAATTTCTGTAGTGACAGTTCTAAATGGGGAAAGATTGAAAATTGTGACATTATTTGTTTCTTTTTAAGTCTTTCTTTTTCTGGATCATACAAGTTCTTCTGGAAATTAAAAAAAAAAAAAAAGGTTTGAAGCAATCTGAGAGAAAATTTTATCAATACCTTTAATGATGTTTTCCATAATATCAAACTAAAAACTATTATTCGTCTGGAAAAAATTCACTTTAGAAAAATGCTCAGAAATCAGAAGAAGATGCTATATTCACTTCTCTAAAATATTACTATATCAGTTGGAGTACATAATTAGAAGTCAAAATGTAATGCACCAGGTTGGAATAAGGCATTTTATTTTTATATATTACTACCAACTTATTATGATATAATAGAAATAAATACTTACTGATCCAAAATAAAATAAATTCCTTCTGGAAATGGAAAATTAAGAAAATCTTTTTTGTTTTCTTGATTTAGAGTGAGGATGACTTTTGAAATTCTGCAAGAATAAAGATGACAATTCATTCTGCTCTGTTTGCATCATGACATACATGTGATTTTTTTCCTAAGCAGGTCAGCTCTGAAAAGGAGTCAAGTGCGTGAAATGCAGTGCAAATGTAGTTACTTAACTGTTTTTCTCTTTATAAAGCCCATGAGCAAGTGAAAATTGCCCGTTTTAAAAAGCAGAGCCCCATCCTTAATCAGACTAGATAAAAGAGCAAATCTGATATACGTTATACATAAACAGTAACACAATAGCACTATCAAATTTTTGTCAGACAATTAAACTTTATGCCAAGCTAATTCAATTTCTCTGCTATTTTATTAAGTTCTGTGAAAAAATCAAGCCTGTTCTCTTCAGTAAATCACAAGTTTCACGGAGCATTTTCTAACTCTGACTCCTTGTTCTGCTATTTTGATATATTAAATATCCAGCAAAGAATTTCCAGGGTCATAAATCTAGAGTGATAAAACTAATCCTATTGCTGAGGAGAAATAAATATTTTATTGCAGTTTTATGAGCTTTTGTTCCCTTTTCACTTGCAAGTAGGTGTTGTTTAGTGGTACAAAGACATTTTGCTGAAAAATGTATTAGAAACAGTACAGCAGTAATAGAATTCATATCTACAAAGCGGTTCACTTCTCAGAATGAAGATTCAAGAATAACCTAAGGAAAACTTAAAGAGACTATTGTCAATAACAATACTACAGTGATTGTTGTTCTCATATATTAGACTCTGGAAATTATTTCATTGTTATTAGTGATTTTAGAACAGAAATCCCTAAAGTTGCACCTGAATAATATCTATGCAATCAAATCTGCTAAAGGCAAATGAAATATGCAGTCCCAGAAATCAGAAATGTTAATTAATTATGTATTTTTCTCAAGTGATTGTTCCTTAAGGATACAAGGAAAATATCAGATTAAAGGTGTACCTGCCTTGATCATAACTTGGTCTGAGATGATAGGCGTTTGCCGTAAAGATTCAGTTTATTCAAAAATGGCACAACATATGCTGTGGTTTAAATCTAAAATATATTCTGTAAGACCAAAAATATAGTTGAAGGCTTTAAGGTCCCTGAACATGTTTGTCACAATTAAGAAATGGGTTGAGGAGAGAGCAATGTAAAGGCAGGGGTTCCCAGCTGAGCAGAGACAACTGGACAGGGATGGCAGGGTCTGGTCTTATGTACTATGTAGAGGAATTGTTTCCATCAAAGCACTGCTGTGGACAAGCTGTGGATCAGCTCTCTACTGTGATAGCATCTGGTATAGTCATTCACAAATATGCAGAATGAATCTAAAAAATGCCATTCTGATTTGGTAACCTCTGAGGTGAAGTTTGCACAAGCTATATTACCTTCCTGGCACTAGCAACTCAGTCCCAAAATTTTCTGTATTCTTTAACAATTTCTTCAGCCCAGCAAATGAAAATGGGAACATGGACAAACCTGAGGAAGAGATGACCCATGATATCACGATGGCAGTCTGTAAACAGATCGATGTATCTACCCTCAAAAATGCACAGAAACACTACAAAGACTCAAACAGGCACAGAGCACTACTCACAGTTTGAGCTTCCACTTTTCATCAGTTAATAAGTTAGGCAAACTCTATTTTATTCTTTGTGTAATAAATGTCTGTGTTTTATGATTAGTTTGTTAAACAGCTGACCTTTTCGATAAGGACCCAGCATACTTCAGCCAGGAATGGTGATGTTCAAATTTTGTCCTGGAAAATTTGACAAGTTTTCATTTTGGTGTGTTCATCAAATGTAATGGCTGACTACTAATTCACATGTGCAAATGGCAAAGCCTCAGTCCAGGAGGAAAGGGCAAAAAGACTATGCAACTGCAAGGTAGGCTGAATCTTAAAATGACAGTGTTACATTTACAGAAACCCAACAGAAATTTTCAAAATTAGCTAAATTTCCTGGGAGTTATGTAAAACCTTAGAAACAGAAATAATATCTGGATGGCATATGATTACATATTTGGTTAGACTAAATACACACAGGATCTTAATTCAGAAGGTGTTCTGTGGAACAGTGATTCGCTGAAATGAAGAGGGGGGACACTTTTAAAATGTTCCTTTTAGCTGATTGTGCTTAAAGATTTGTGTTCTCTCCACCATCAAATTTTGCCTTCAATCCGTGTCAGATACAGGGCTCTACTTTTCTACTTTTAGGATTTATTATGAAAAAAGAAGAAAGACAAAGAAGAAGACATGCATAGAACAGAACAATATTGCAGACTGCAAGTACTGAGGAAAGCATTCTCCAGCTCTATAGGACCACACAATACGAGATCACCTAGCCCTCTGCTGTGTAATGCATATAGAGCATTAAGTGCGTCAATTAATGATTTGCAAATACAAAATATTTAAATGTTCTTCAGTGGAAGATCTCAGGTAGAGTTTACCCATCACTAATCAGGTAAGTCACCTTAAACTAGACTAAATCTTCTTTTTCTACCCTATAACAATCAATAGATAGTTATTCTAAGAAATATTAAAGAAAAAAACATGCTAGAGGATCTTTTGGCTTGCTGCTAGAAGGTCTGTTTAAGAAGTGAGAGACATGGATTCAAGTTGCCTCACACGGATATAATCTGATAGCACGTATCTAGTACGAGGAGACAAGGAAGTTCCTGTGTGTAAAAGCAGGGGAAAACAAAGTGAACCCTGTGAAGGCAGTCCTCCTTTTCTGTGTACTGCAGAGCATAACTCCGTGATGAATAAGTAAGTTCAGCGCCGGGGAAGTGTGAAGATGTGATAAGCAGTGGAAGAGCTCATACGGTCCCCATGGTCTGGGGATGAAGGAGTCTTTCCTTCAGGATGGTAGTGGCTATAGCAGGCCTATATAGGCCCCGGAGGTTTAAAAGCAGCTTAGAAAGTACTGGCAGACTGTTTTGTTTCACTCCAAACAGTAGTGGAGCTAATCTGAAATAGTAAGTAAAAGGGTTGTGTTAATAGAATAGTAAACAAAGATTCAGGCATTAGCCGTATTAAGTAGGCATTATTTTCCTGATCTCTTTTTAAATTAAAAAAAAAGAAAATAGGAGCCTATACTCTAGAATGTGTTTGACCTTACATGTTTAGGAATTCAATCTACGCATAATGTAGTGATTCTTTTGTGAACACCTGATTATTGCTGGTTAATATCTTTTATCTTGGAAGCATAAAACATTTGAGAACTAGGGACAATTACGTACCTGTGTACATGCAGCCACTGTAAAGGAACAGCTCTTCCACAATGAAGACAGTACCATTTCAGTTCATTACAACTTCAAACAAATTAAAATACTACAGAGGCCAAAATGAACTGTAATATGTATTAACCAACACAGTTGCCTACTGCAGCTTTTCCTGCTTTCCTAAGCAACATTGTGTGCTGCCTAGAGCAGACAGGAGAAAGGATTAAACAGATGAATGATGCTTGTTTTTATATTCCCTTAGAAAATGTGCTTTTTTAAAGCAGCATTCAACCCAGTATTGAGTTCTTGTAGCTTGAAGAAGAATCACTTGTAAGGAATCTCATTCCTGTGTTAAAGAGGGTGCATTTAAGCTGCTACCCAAGAAAACATGAGACTTGCTCTATATCAGATCGATTCACTAGTTAAGCAGGTGTGAACAAAGGCAAGATACTGTCTCTCTCCTCCGGAAAGCTATTCAGTTAAAGCAGTTCTATAACTTTTTTTTTTTTTTGGCTTTGGCACTGTTTTGGATACACCTGTTATAATACTTTTCCCATCACCTCGTGCTTCCTCACAGAGCGCACAATTATAATATCAGATATTGCTACTATCTGCAGCCTGGCAAGTTTGAATTTTTGCAGCTAAGAAAAGTTCAGGTAAACTGCTGTTGGAAAGTCTTGAAAAGTAATCCTGAACTTCCTTTGGGCAGTGGGAAAAAATAGTAGAGCAAGGTGGAGTACGAGACCTTCTAAGTAAAAAAATGTTTACTTAAGTGCAGCGAGGGACACGCAAAACTGCTGTGGAACACGGGTGAACTGGGGTTAATGACAACAATACATTACTGATCACACACCTGTACTTGCATAACCAAGAGGAAACACTTTTATTCCAGCTGGGATGCTAGATTTGGATTATGCCTACCATTTCTGACCACCATTGTCAAGAAACCTATTTCCTGCACTATTCTTAAAAGCCTGTGCAGCAGAGCAGATTATTGCCTTTAAAATCTCAATAGTAAAAGTAAGAATGAAATTCAGCATATAACTCCAGTAACACCTCTTCTCCTGGCAGTCACAAATGTGTCTCTCCCTCCACCTCAAACTAGTATTACATTTTTGCATTCATTTCATAGGGATGACACTGCCATTCTGCTATGTTTTGCCATTGAAACCTACAACAGCTGTTCTTTAATGCACTGTTTGCGTTTTTCCATTTTCTTTTTTAATTTTTCCTACTACTATGATAGGGAAGTTCTGAAATATGGAAGAATTGGTTCTTCTAAACCAGAACTGTACTGACTTGGTAAGTATCCATATTTCTGATGGAAGACAGTATATAAAATGAAAACTGGCACAAGGAAGAACGTGTTATGGAAAGCAATGGGAGAACTGTGGGATATTTTTAGTAGTGTGAAAGGAAAGGTTTGTATATACTCTGTTTTTATGGCATATGAAATCACACCAAAATGCTGGTCCTCAGTGTTATCTTAAGGATGAAGCTGAATAGAATTTAGCAATTTTTTTATTTATTAATTTATGAAAAACAACTCTGGGGGGACTGCTTTTGCTGAGTAAACATGACATATTCTCTAATGCCTGTGAATTATTTAACAACCTAGAAAGTGGAATGGAGCTGGTTAAGTATTAATATTATTTAGCAGATCAGGTTGTTACTATCAGTTCTTAAAGGTCTGCTTCATAATTTCTATTCTTCAGTTCCTTTAGCACAGAGGCTAAAGAGATTTCCTACAATGTGTTTATCTCATCCTGTCAAATTGGCCTATCCGCCTGCAGTAGTTCTCAGTAAATGGGTAAGTTAGCCTGGCACTTTAATCTGACTGTTCAGCGCTTTTAAAATCTAGACAAATTAATACCTACAGCTTTGTTTCTAGTTTGTGTTTTTATGTTTATTCCTTGACAATGAAAACATCCATTTTGACACTTGAGTTCAAAAGCAGAAAGGACAGTTGTGTTGCAAACTCTCATCCCCTATTAGTCCCTGTGGCAGACCGCAGCAAGCGCAGTAAGACAGTTCAGGTTCCGAGCTGTCAAATCTGATAAAATCCTTTTCAAGCTATCACGTATGAATTCAGGAATTCATATTTCCTGGAAACAGGTGTTGAAACCTCACCAGGGACATGTTTATCCTGGTTTTGTAAAGTATTCACATAGGAGGAGCAAGTTACAAAATTTTTGTAACCTTTTTACCTGTTTATTCAACTAGAAAAATACAAATCCTTCTGGATCTACACAAACAGAAGTATGAAGCTGGAAGTGGGCATACACATGGTGAAACGTGCAAGATTTTTAATGATTTCTTTTGGGTTCATATGACTCATTGTGTAGGCTTCCCCAGGGAAATAGACAGATTAACACTGTTAGGTATGGTAAGGAAGAATGAAAATTCCCCATACATGATTTTCTCCCTTTTCCTATCCCTATAACCCTGGCTACACTTTATAAAAAAAATGTGTAGAGTTTTTGGTTGTGGAAAAGGAATTTATTTCATAGGTGAAGGGAAGTTGTTTTCTGGAGTAAGCAGTACAGCATTATAAAATCTGCAGGTTCTCAAAATGCATTTGCACTCTGCTAAAATGGTGCCGCTGACCCTGCTGGCAGTTTCTTTCACATGGTGGATTGTATTGCACCTCATCAAATGCTAAAGACGAGCATTGCCTGTCTGCATAAAAGCGGCTGATGTGGAGAAAATCATCGTAGAAAAAAAGACAGCGCTCCATCTCAGGTGCATTTTCTATAAATTATGTTATGCAGTGAAACACAAAAAGCCTTTTTTTTTGCTGATAGAACATATTTAATGAATGGCTAGAGGTAAGTCATCTGAGTACTGTACATATGTATAATCCTCAGTATGCATACACCGCCAGCTGCAGGCATGTCACCAAGCAGAAAATGATTATGAAGGTTTATGGCAACAAATCCTGTTATAAAAAATCACTGTGGGTTTTTTTTTGGAAACAGTATTGCAAAAAAAACACAATTCAGTCCAGTCCTTTAAAATAACTTCCATACAAGATTTAGCATGTCCTGTGTAAGTTCTACAGCAGTCTGTAGTAACTTCAAGGTCATGGTAGCTGAGCTGAGTTTGATTCTAAATTCAGCAATAATCAATTTACTTATACATAAGAAGAATTTTTTCATTGAGGAGATTAATACTTTGAAGATGTATCTGCATTTGTATATCTGCTTCATTTAAATCTGCAAAAAACCTTTGTTTTTGACTTTTTTTTTTTTTGAGGGAACTATGATATCCCCATTGAAAATATTAGCTCTGTTTTATGCTTTAATGGAATTCATAATAGAAGATTTAAAGAATTAATTTTGAAAGAGGATTTTTTTCAATGAATTTTTGTCAGGTTCTGCAAATTCACTGAAATTTCTTTTCACAACTAGAAACTAAGGCACACTGTGTTATCAGAAATAGAATGAGTCTGAATCATGTGAGTTATGGTTTCTTCGGGAATTCTTTTAGATTTTTTAGCTGACGAAAGTAATTTGACCTTAAATGTACTACTCTGCTTTGCTCCTCTATCATTAAAAAGACATTGATGGGCAACGTACACTTGAAACATCAGAAGTGTTGCATAGGCCACCTGTTGTAAAAATAAGGGTCCTCAAAGCCTTCCCTGGTTTTTATTCCCTGAATTCTGTTTCAGTACTTTGAAAAAATCAGACTTTTTCTTGAATTTTGAGTTTTCAGTTTTTCACTGTTTGAAGTACAAAAAGCATTCACCATTTTTTAAGGAAAAAATTTTTTTTTAATTTGAATAAAGTGGTATTTTTTCTTTAAAAATGTTTACAAATGCTTAAAGAAAAATAATTTATGCAACACTATGCCCTTTCCTAGCAATGTTCTTTTTCCTGAAAAGTTTCATTGCCTAAATTGACCCATCTATTCTGAAATTTCTAGTGCACATGATGAACCGAAATAAAGATTTAAAACCCATTGGGAAATGTTTACATGGCTGCAGCAGTGCATGAGATAATTATGACTGCTCCTGCCAAAGTGCAATATGGATGCTACCATCTTGATGCACAGCCAAACTGAGATTTACACTGTAGATACAGCTGGCTGAGGCTAAATGGCTAATCAAATTCAAGCTTCCCTGTGACTAACAAAAGCAGTATAAGACTAGGAGAAGGAGAAAAAAAATGATACACTGCCTTATGAGAAATTAATGTAACGAGAAAACGTACTTGAGGTGAACGAGTGGTCCTTGTATGTAAAATACACTACCAGCCAAAGTTCCAATTAAAATATTTAAGCAATAAGATTATCGCTTTTAAGAACAGGGGTCTCACAAACTGAATAAAAGTCACGTCTGCAAGTGAGAGCTGCTACTGAGTACACCAATTTCTGAGTGACTTATAATTTTAACAGGAAGTAACAAATAAAAATTGAGCCAATTTGAGTGATAGTCAATTGTTCTCCAAATTCAGTTTCACATAGGGAATTTTATGGAGTAAAAAGTATACTTTTTTGCAAGAGTCTAAAGTTTTGTTTTGTGTCCTGGTAGCCTCCTGCTCTCTGGAAGCCAAAGAACTTGCACCTAATGGCTGAGTGGTACATCCCCAAGGGGGTGACTGTGGCGTTGCATCCTGGAGTCTGCAAGCAGTTGATTATGCCCAATAACTACTGAATGTGATTATGCAGAAGTGGGCTTTTCACAGAGCAAGTAAGCATTCCTTTTGACCACAGTGGATTTCTAAAGTAGCCATGTTCTACATTTTTCAAGGCCCTATAGGAGCCATATCCAAATCTAGAGAAGTCAACAGAAAAAAATCCACTAACTCCAGCAGGAATCTTTTTGACCAAGACCTACTGGAGGTATGTGAACTGCATTCTGTAGTGCAGGTCTGCCCAGGGTACTATGCACAGCCTCTGCTGCTCTCAGCAACCTCTGCTGTTTAATAGTGCTTCTGACAGAGTGCTCTTAGATCATTACTTTATGTAACTTAGGTTTCAGATCCTGCTCCAGAGATTTTTTTGTGCATAAGACTCTGCATTATTTAAAGGTATCCCTATTTTCTTAAATACTAAGCAAACTCACTAAAGATGTCCACCAGGACCTACAAGTCTTCTCAGGGAGGTACATAGTCCAGAAAGCTGTATCCTCATTCGCATTGCTGTGAAGAATCTAATCATACACCTTCTGGTGGCTTTTTGTTTATTACAGCTGTTTTTTAAGTTAAGTTCAATTTTAAAAATCTACTTTAAGGCTGTGGTTGAGTAGCATGTTTGGTAAGCCACAGGCATTACTCTAGCAACTGTGGAAACCTGCTGCACATCCTCTAGTACAAGAGCCCATGATTAGGAACCACAGTCACCCACTGTGTTGTCAGATCCACTCTCTGCTTTTTTTAGACAGTAAAATTAGATTCTGGACAGAATCCCACTAAAGGCAAACAGGCAAACAAACAAAAAAAAAAACCCCTAATTTGACCTCTTCTAAAGATCTGCTTCAATATTCTGAGAGGCTTGGGATTTTGTGGAAAAGTTTTGTCGGCACTAAAACAGCAAATATATATTTCTCAGCTTTGCTGTCTGGAACTGTGAAAAGGATAAACACTTCATAAAATCTCCTGCCACAGAACCAAACATATTGAAATGACTTTTTATGGAGATATTGAAACAACAACAACAAAATATACAGGGCTTGTTTCTCCTGAGGGTTCAATTATTTTGAGTGCTGGTAGCAAACTTTGATTGATAAATCTAACCTTTCCTTTCCAGGCAATAGTTTGATCACATAGTGATGAGAAAGAGTTAGAGAATGGAAGAATAATATTTGGATTGCAATAGAATAATGAAAATGCAGAGGCTGCCTTTGACTTTTACAAGGTGAGAAATGATTTCTCATTTTGATTGTATGATGCCAAGAATGTCTTCTAAGAGCAGGCAAGTCTGGACTCTATATGATGTTCTTGAATTATTTTTCAAAACTTATAGGATTCCTCCATCTTTCCAACCAAAAATTCATAATGCATCCAAAATGCAATCCAAGTTATAGTGGCAACATGTGTTTTTTGGCGGCACAAATGACTGATAAAGTGATGTGGTGACCACACATTGTATGTGAAATATGAACTAAGAAAGAAAACTCTCCAGCCCACAGGGAAACCCAGGCAGCCTTTCTATGCAAGGTGAATTTATGATGTTTTCCACCTGGGCTTACACAAAGAAACTCACCAAAGATGTCCATCGTGACCTAACCTGACACCTCTATAAGTCTTTTCAATTGCCCCTATACACTAGTGTTTTTCACTCTTGTCTTCTAAAAGACTTCTTTGGCAGCTTGAAATCCTCCATCACTATTTTCTTCAAATCTTCTTCCTTTTCATGTAGAATAAAGAGGGACTGTCAATCAAACGAAATGAAGATTGACCATTTAGGTTTATTTTAGTCTCAAAAATTCCTTTCCATAAGATCTTTATTTACCATAGAGCAGGCTTACAAGCCTAATCTTGTAAGCAATTCCACTGGTGGTGGGGGGAGGAAAGGAGAGAGTGAGTGAGCATGTGCATGTTGGCAAATTTTGGCTTTAAAAATAACCTTGACTATCACAATTTATATAACTCACCTACAATTCTTAAAGTTGTATTCGTTAAATATTTTCAGTTTCCACAAGCTGTGGAACTTTGAAATCCCTGAATATTTTTGGAATCCAATTAAGTAATGATTTTATTGCCTTTCATTAACATTGTTGCTTACTGATTCACAAAGTACTTTTTGAGATTTGTAAGAGCATTGCACAAATCATTTTGAAAGTAAAAAACATAAGCAAAGAATTAACTGCACCATCCAACTCAATCCACTCCAATGATCAAAACTTGGAGAAGGATGCATCTTCTCTGTCATAGTGATACTAATGCAGAGGGACAGGAAAGCAGCTAGACTAGCTGGTAGCTTATCTCAAAAGGTACATCGTGATTTACCTGGTGCAGCTGTGTTAGCCTGAGCACTGTAGTAGGAGTTAAGCATGGACAAGAAAACGCTAGTATTTTCCATCTTCCAGACATGGAGCGTCAGAGTACTCAGAGCTAATTGCCCCTAGCAAAGGTATGTTGTTGTGAGTGTAGTCTGCCGGCATATGCTCTGTCTTCCATAGCTCAGCCACACATGTAACTTAGTTCTAATGTTTTAGTTAATGAAACCAATCTATGCTGCAATCTGTGAACAAATGCAGCAAATTGGATCAGTGGTAAACAGTATTGCGCTTCCAGGCAAATACAGCCAATGGATCAGCCACTATATTTCTACCTGCTTTCACAGATTCTTCCATTGCCTATTTGTTTAATGTAAAGCTAGTATCCTAAAATATGGTGTGCATGCACGAATTTTAAAAATGAAGAGGTCAAATCCTAGATTTGTAGCTCTGAAGAATTAATTTGCACATACTATGCTGTCAATATCTAGTATTCAGACTTATGTTTATCACATTTCAGCTCCTTTTTTTGTCTTGCTTACTGAAATGAGAGAAAATATATGTTCAGAAATGCACTGCTGCATACATACATCAATATATTTTGCTAGCATCTCTGTGATATATTACAAAACCATGTGTAAAGCAAATTTTTCCAGCAACTTTGAGAATCTTTCACTTTCTAAGCCATCTCTGTGGATTTACTAATGTCCTAACCCCAAAGAAGCTTCATATTCATATTCAAAAGAGTAGCAATCATCTTCTCCACAACTGTTTTCTAATTTGGCTCAGTTTAGGAATTTTTCCCTTTAAATTACACATCCCTTCTAATTATGGCCCTTGAGTCAGTTTCAACAAACATATTTCAAGCTGATTAGAGGAATTCTTGTTTTGTAGCTGACGTGCTAGCAAAACTGAGCCTCGCAATCATGAGGACAAAAACATAGGTCAAAAATTAATGTTTACTTTTGGAAAATAAAACCCTAATTCTCCGTAGACTTCCTGTGCCAGCAACACCTGAAACACATAATGGTAGGTGAGGTTATACATGATGAACATTTCATGTTTTTGCTGATTCTCAGATTTTAAATGCATCTGAAAAAAGGAAATGCATTCTCAGAGGGGCTTCTAAACTTTCTACCTACAAAGTCCTTGCACATATTTTAACTGCACTTGTCCGGTACAGATCATGGGAAACTGTACCGCTGATGACTGCATTTGCACTTATTTGTAATATTTGTGTGTGATTAACATTAAGGGCCGAATTGTTTTCCAAAATATATGAATAAGAATTGGCGTAGAGCCTTTTCTATTGGGATAGTGACTTCGTAAATTTAAAGGTCACTTCCTGCACTTTGGATAAGGTTAATGACTCTCTGAAACACAGCCTGTTAAACAGTTCTCAGAAAGCAAGAATTGCTCATAAAGCCCTTAGCCTTTTTACATACAAAGAAAACCAAGATGTAGTAGACTAACTACTTTATTGCATCAGTCCTGCAAAGTTTCTTTTTTATTTCTAATTTTTTCAGGGCTTTCTGAACAAAGATCCCCATTGTTGCAGCATCTGCATATTGCTAACAGCTGAGCTTTGCATTCCTTGTTATTTTTGTCCTCTGTATCAATCAGTTTTCAAGCCACATGTATTGTTATCTGATAAAATCCTACTTTAGCCATTAAATAACAACTGGTGAGACTGGTTGGTTACTTCCTAGATTCTGTAAAATTATAATCAAGGATTTATAGGTATCAAAAAAAAAAACCCTAAGGCTCTATATGACTTTGCAAAAAAAAAAAAAAAAAACATAAAAGCAGAAACTATAATAGCTGCAAAGTCAACAAAAATAAACAGCATGTTATAATCTAGCTTTAAATCAAACAGTTATCATAATCAACAGAGAGGGAGACAAGAGCATAGCTGGTGAGCCTTGGAGTGAGGGGCAAAATGAGATAATCTTGTATACAGCTATACATAAGCAGACACTGAAAGTTAGGTTTAGTTCTAGTTATTATGATGTTTTTAGCACCATAATGTTCATTTATTTATACTACTGGGAGCTTCAGGTATGTGACATTCTGCAGAATTAGGCCTGCAGCCTTACTAATGGAAGATATTCTTAAAATACTGCCATTAAGCAAAATGCTCATTGTAGGAGCAGCAACATATTTATGTTTCTCTTGCATGTGGTGTCAGAGCCTTGTGAACAATGGATGCTTTATTATCTAACTTTATTTTCTGAGTCGGTGTTAACGACGCCAAACTTTGACCACTTAAGCTGTGATTTTCTACTCCATGGAAAGAATGAGGTGCTTACAGAAAAAAGGAGAAAGTCTTAGGAGTTTGGAGTTTGGGGAATACTTCATGGAGAATTAGATAGAAAAAAAGAGATTGAATTTTGGGGGGAATAAGAGAAGTGAAATGGTTTGACTTGAGCCAAGTAGATCAGAAGTGAGACTGAAACTGGCCAAGGAATTTAGAAAGGGAGTTGCATCCTCTGGGTAAGACACATGGAGGAGGAATAAATATAGCTGAAAGAGCTGGGCAGACTTTGGAGTGGAGAAGAGTGGAAAAGAGGCATGCCTTGTAAAGCAAGTGGGATGAAAAGCGTGTCAGATAACCGTGGAGTGGGCATTGCACTCTTGTAGAGGGAGTTATAGTGGAATGAGAACTGCAAGGTGCCACACAGGGCAGGGCAGTTCCCAGGGCAAGTGTTAAATTGAAGGGAATGAAGCAAAACAAGATTATCCACAAGAAAACACACAGATGAGCTTCTAACCACTATATAAAGCTTCCCAGTCTCAGCACTCCAGTGCTGTGACAAAATAACCTGTGAAATGCACTAGTCAAATATAAATCTTATCTAACAGATCTACCGAGTTGATGATAATCTACTTGAACCACTATTTACTTAATATATTCAGTGGCAGAGGTCTGTGCAGTATATCTACACTGAGCAGTAAGTAAGCCTGCACTTTTGATGAGGAATACTGTTGTCAATATGAAGTCACATTAAAGAGTTTTGTTTTGTGGCATGCTTTTTAAGATTATGCACTCATATGTGCAAACATCCCAGAGTGAGACAATAGCAATATTGCAAATTTAACAAAAATGTCTTCTTTGTTTTAAATTAGCCCATGTATGATAATCTCATCTTTTTTCTTTCTTTTTTTTTCCCACTATAGAAACTCTGCCTTACAAAATGCAAGAGGAGATCTACATAGGGAGGAGTGAGGCTTGTGTAGAAGGCTGTTGGCTGTAAAATTTCTTACTCATTAATTGAAGTAGATGGAAGCGTGAGGTGAACAAGGTAGGTGTTCTTTCACACCTGAAGCAAAGGAAATTCCTAAGTGATAAAACACATACCAGATAAGACAATTAAGCTGAACTTTCCACATGAAGTCATGCATCATATAGTTTTCATTTTCAAGGTATCTGATACAAGACACTGAAGTCTGATTATCAGAACTGATTAACACTTCTCTCTGAGATGGAATTCACTGGGAATGTTATCTGAATATTTAAGTGCTATATTAAAAATTAGTACTCTGGGGGGAAAAAAAGGTTAAACTGGTCAAATTACTAGCACAAATAATAGAATTGTGCTAGTTATTTTCTCTGATTCTTAGTTTTCCATCAATTGGAAGGAGATCAACCTGAATTTTCACCCCTTCAGAGATGATGCAAAGTTAAAAATGGCTGTGAAATATAAGCTATGAGCAACTCTGAGCAACTTCTGATCCCCTTAACATTTGCTGCTACCCATGTCTTCATGCAAAAAGATCACTGCTAAGAAAGTTTCATCAGTGCTTTTTCTCAATGAACTGCTTCGGGGGATTTTCTGCTCTCACTGTCATACATTAGCAACTAGCAACTAGAGTCCATCGGAGTTGAGGACTTCCTGCTTGTCTGATGCTCGCTTGGCCTTCAGATACTACTGAGTTTTGCAGATGATGTCATGCCTCTGCCAAAACCTCCGTGTCATTTTGACACCTCTGCTGACTAACACAGGGCTGACCATATGCTACTTTACGTTGATTTTTATATTCTGTGGTAGGCTTGCTACTTAATGTTGAGTTTTCAAGGATATTTGTTTTATTGAAATTGTATTTGGGCCCTTATTGTTGCCAGGTTGATGTGCTTTGGATGCCTCTACATTAGTATATCTACTTGGAGCAGGAGCAAACTTCTGCCAGACCTCACTCACTATGTAAGCTGGACTCCTTATATGTGAAACTACACCAGAAAATGTGTGTAAGGATTCAAGAACACCTTGTGTACTCCAAACATTAGTGGGCATTCAGGTCACAAAGCCAGGTTAGAGCTAATCTGAAGTAAAACCCGTAAAATATGTATAATGTGGACACTGGGCCCTCTACAGATCTGCTCCTATTGAGCCATACTAATTGCTAATATCAGCATAGCCTTTGTTTATAGCCTTTCAAAGCTATTTTTCAGCATCCTGGAGACCATCAAGAAATATCAGGTCTTCTAAGCACGTCTTCTAGTGTGTGGTCATCCTAGACAGTGCAGAGAAAGAATGCATCTCTGTTTCATACCATCATTCATATTAAATAACTCAAAAATCTGGTTATTCACCTTTATCAGCTCCTTCACATTTTTCTACCCCTTTCTGATGATGCTGACTTTAACTAGAAATCTATAGGAAGGAGGGATGGTTTATAAAGCAGAACATTGCAAGAGTATGAAAAATCTATAAAGTGACAACAGAGAGAGACTAAAAATGTGTCTGTAAATTAAAATGCACCCAGGACTGTACCTACAAAATGAAGCCAGCCAGCACACTAAAAGCCCATATGTTCCTCCACCGTTCTTCGGGTTGGCACAGAGTTTATATGTGGTACCTGATTTTCATATAAAGTAGGTATTTGCTGCTTATTTCATCTTGTATAACGTCAGACACTTCCATACAGCAGGTAGTTAAAGGTTTCTCTCCAGTAACTGAAGTCAGGTTGATCTCTCTTTTCCAATTAATTATTTCATAACTACAAAAGTACCCATGAATCTTGTACCCAGGCCAAGATTTATACAGTTTATTTTAAATAAGGCATGCGACTATATGTAGAAAAAGGAGGAGAAAGTAAAATATGAATAGTTCCTCATGAAGTAATCTGAATAAGGCTGTAGTTCTATGGAAAGTATAGTATATAGTCATATAATTAAAGGCAATATGATATCCACAGGAAGCAAAAGAAAAAGAAGTGCTCTTTCCTACCTGGGAGTGATTGTTGGTAATGTTAATAGTAATAATGTGGGCATTTTTATGCATAAATGATGAGAAAAATTGCAAGTGAATGAATTACCAAACAAGCGAGAAGTACATAGTTCTACACTATGCAGTTTATTGTCGCAACTTTCAGCAATGTGTATCTAAAATCAAAGTCTTTTAAAGCCACGTTCACTCCCAAAATACTGAACATGTGTCAGCTGTCTTTGATTCCAATGCTGTTTTGAGTCCCAACTTACATTTAGTTTCATTTTTTAAAGTCATAATTCCCCTAGTGGAATCTTTTAGTCCAACCAATGCTCTAACCATTTAAATAAGTCTGATGAAAGAAATGATCCTAATTTAGCTGGAGGTTTATACTGTGCTTCTTATAGTAGTAGCAGTTTGGTTTCCTAGATCTCACTGGCAGAGGGACGGCATAGGAGGAAAAAGGAAGTGATAAAGCGCTAACCTAAGATCTAAAAGGCGTTACAAGCGTAGCTAACATTTTATTTCACTGTGAAGTTGTCTGAACTTTGCTACATTCAACTTTACAGTCTTTGTACTACACAGGACAGCTTACACCAAATCATTGGCATTCACTTAAAATTTGACTGGATATATTTTTTCATCTTGCTCCTTTTCTTGCTCTCTCACTGTCTCTCTTGCTTTCCTCATTTACACCCTTCATTCGTACAGGAAATTTAGATTCTTTAAAATAGTTTGTAAAGAAAGTTGTCATATCCCTTTCTAACCAAGGCATTCAGAGCCTCAAAAATACTACTTTTACTTCCATGCTTTTACTGTACTTGTCTGAAATTCCAAAAATGTAGTGAATCTAAGACAAATCTTTTTTTATACATATAAGACTAGAAAATACAAACAACAGGCTAACAATTTCTGCAAATTTTCCTAATTCAATGGTAAAAAGGCAATGGCAATTTTGTACAGGATATTTGTAGAGAGGGAGTGGTAAAGGAGCTGAGTCGTCTGCTCATCTGAGCATTCTACTAAAAAAATGAAGTAGAGCTATGTATCAACATTTCAGCCGTGCTACGGAATGTGTTTTGTCTCCTCCCTTTGGGCTGATTTGCACTTTTGGAATCTGATTGACAGCTATTTTGATTTTCTGTAATGAACTGAAATTTTAAATTAACCTGAACAAGAAAAGGAGAAGAATAGGAAGAGACCACAATAATACACAGCATTTACTTCTTGCGTGTGTTTAGCGAGGAGCTTTTGCAACTGAGGTTTGCTTCTCTCTTCAGAGTAATGGTAATGTAGATGTTCATCCCAATGCATCTATAAACTTTATATTGTAGCAAGCAGGCAGTCACTGAAAAGTATTTATCTACTGTATTCACTTGAGAGCAAAATAAACATGTTGACCTTCAATTCTTCCCCTTTTTAGCTTTCTTCTTATCAGAGGATGTCAGCATTTAGCACAAGGACAAATGCCTGCATTTTTGTGAGGAATGTAGACAATGCTGTCATGAAACAAATAGCCTCTAGGAGGAAAAAAAATGGAAGCCTTTCAAAAGGCTTAATGCGTAAAAGAGGCAGTTTCAGTGAACCCATCACTGTATGTCAAATGCCTAAATAAGGGGAAAAAAGCCCTTTGGAGAAGTAGATTTCCCACTGCCCTAAACCTGCAATGTTTTAGTGAAGCATTTAGTTTTAGTGAAGCATTCTCAATCATAAAGTCTTAAAATACTTCGTCTATTCTAATGCAATATGTGTTTTACTCTTTAGGCTTATTATGCCACTTATTTTCTTAATTATTCATGATGTTTAGCACATGATATGGTACAGTGACAGCCTCCGACAGAAGCATGTGAGCTGAATGCCAGATATGGTTCTTTCCTACAGCATATCCTTGATTAAGAATTTTAGATTTCTTTTCTTCTCCTTACTCTTTTAGAATCAAGGCAAGATACCATCTAAAATAGCTTGGAAATTTAATAATTCCAAGGGTAATAAGCAATATAATGTGTACTGTTCCAGTGGGAAAAGGATTTTTCCCACTCATATGGTTTTGGAAAGTAATTGTATCATTTCAAAGCTACAAGAAATTTGATGTCATTGCCATAGCTTTTGTCTGTAAAACCTGATGTTGATCCTCTCCAGTTTTGTCCTTTTACGGACTCAAATTTGTGAGTATCTGGTGAAAGAGTTAAGGAAATCTATGGCATAAACCGTCATATCTAGAAGGAGGAATGTGTCTTTAGTTACAAAACTTTGAAAAGAAATATTGGAAATCTTGCATCTGTTCTTGCATGCTGCCTTGTTTGCAGAATAACAGTTACTGTTTTAGCAGCTTCTGTCACCATATGTGTACGATAAGTAAATGAACATAAAATTGAATGAACACATAAAAGAAGGCTAAACCCACCCAGCTTAACAAATCCATTCTCCCACCCACTGAGCGCTGGAACATGAACAGAGCATTGTTTGGATCACAAGGATTAGTAAAATAACAGTCTTGGTGAACAACATGGTCATGTGGATTAAATGATTATTTCTTAAATCAGTGTGTGATAGCTGGGATACCATTGATTGTACTTAATTCATTATGCTGATCCAATAACTATGGAACGCATATAATTATTTCAGTTGAACAGATCAGCAATTATACACAAAATAAAGTTAAGAATGTTTCATCTAAATGAATTGTGAGATCTTTTTCTCCTTCTTTGGTTAAAAATGAAATGACTATAATTAAAGTTTTCTTTACAACCCATTTCTATTCCAAGAGCAAAATTGATTGTTTTATGTGAAATTAAGAACAAACAAGGTCATTAGCAACAGACCTGGAAGCAAGTTGGGATAGAATTACTACCCCCACTGGTTATAAATAGAGGCAGAGCATTAAACTTCAAAAGCAATCGTGATTACTCCTCTGTAACCTCATAACACCCAAGGGGTTTTAGGCCATTGCATCCCTGATATAAAAGTCTTCGTTGCAACGCTGTTCACATGGCTTCTGCTAGTTCAATGTGAATTAAAACATTGTAGACTTTATCTAATCCTAATATTTTTCCATCTCTGAAATTGGGTAACAACTGCTTTTAAGGATTGTCAGGGTTAATTAGTAAGACTGTTGAAAGCTGAATAGGTTTATTCCTACACAGAACATTAGTAATTGTCCTCACTGAAATATCCTCACTTTTCAAAAGTCCATGGCCATTCTTTCCTCCAATATGTCTTTCATCATATACATTGATATGGATAATTCATTCTTCCTTGTTGTATTTCATTTGCTGTATAACTTATCTTTCACCTGTCTCCCACAAGTATTCGGGTGGTGTACAGCAAGTGAGACAAGTCTTGCACTCTGGTGCATGTGTGAAAGGTATAGGAAAGATGAAGCAGAAAGTATGGGTTTTTTTTTTCTTTTCCTTATGCCATCTAGTTTCCAGCTTCTACTGTAATGCTCCCAGGCCATTTTACATAGTGGCCGTTGAGACCATCCCAATAGAAAATCTTTCCTTACTCAAATATTCCTTTTACATAGGAAAAGAAAGAAGAGTGTTACACGTGAGTGGAGAATGAAATCATCAAAAGGGAAGCTTAACACTCTGTAGCTGATGAAAGTAGCAATAGTAGTATGCTTGTACTGCTTTAAGTTTTCGTAGTTAGAAGTACTGCTCTATCGTTTTGCTTGTATAGGGCAAGATCTGCAAGGGATGTCTAGGAAGAGAAGCAGGACCTTCAGGTATATTCTATGCCCTTATGAATGTTAAATGAGTGTGGAACCAAAGATAGCCCCAGTGCAAATTCATTTTCTTTCCCCCAGCAACGATGAACTTATTGTGAACCAGAGAACGGCAATATACCCCTTTTGGCAATGACACATCCCTAAGTCAATCTTGAAGTCTCTTGTCAATCTTCTTTTACGTCTTCAACTTGATTTCACTTCATTTTCTTCCTCACTCACCAGGGTGCTAAAGAAGTAGCTATTGATATTAGAAAACAGTTTGCTTTGACGCTGTGACCTCAGTTCTCTTGTCGTTACTATTATCATTACCATTATCATACGGTCTGAATGCAATCTAGTTTGGTAGAGTTTTTCACCTGGCTTATGCTGCTTGTTTTTCTCCTTCAAATGTGAGTAAGAAGTGTAATATCAATATTTACCTCCATATTCATATTGTTATTGACACTAGTAGAAGTTCATGATTGATACAACTTCTGATTCTAAACAAAATTCCGCTCAGGCTTTGAACAAATCTGGGTAAACTAAACATAATTTCAGTTGTTTGCTGGAGGAGTACTGCAGGAAGGGTTTGTATTCTGGTGATGTGGATGTTGTTAGAGAGGTTTTTTTTTTTTTATTTGATAGATAGATAAGTTTTTTTTTCTCCTAGTGACATACCAACATGGATCTCTCTGTTTCCTTTCTGTTTCTCAGCAGATCTATTTGTGGAAGCTCATACCTTCAAATCAAATAATTCAGTTCAGGCTTTCGCAGTTAGGCAGGAGTCCGCTAAATCTAGTTGGGATTTTTCCAGTAAAATAGTTTTATTTATCAAAATGAAACCTTTTCACCCAGTCCTAGAAATTCATTTTGACAAAGGTGTAATTTCTGTTCAAAACCAGATACGCACTATATAGTCCATCAGTTATAACACTCACCTCAGATGTGAGTTTATATCTACAGTGATCTTAAGACAGTAGCACAAATGGCATGTTCAAACACACTGTGCTGCTCAATGCAATGCTATTAGTTGGACACTAGTATGTTGCTGTAGTTATCTCCACCGTTCTGCCAATGGCTTCAGTTCCACCCGTACGGCCATGCCACACAGAAAAATTATCAAAATTATTATTCAAAAAAATTTCAGTGCCATATGATGATGGATTTAGGGTCTTCCTGTCCAACCCCTTTCCAAAGCATGGGTGATTTAGAGCAGGTTGCTCAGGATTTTGTCCAGTTGAACCCTGCGTATTTCCAAGGTCTGAGATTCCCCAACCTCACTAGCCAACCTGATTTGACCACCCTCATGGTAGAAAAAATTTCCTGTATGTAATTGAAATTTACCCTGTTGCTATTCCCTTGTTATATAACTCCAATGGCAGCTGAGCTATATGGGAGCAATTAGCTATGTGCAGAACATCTGTGTGGTAAGTAGGGGCGCACTTGGATATGGTCTGATATGATTGGTAATGGGGTAATAAAAGTGTGCATTGCTCTTCTAGTCCTTCCTGAATCTCTTCCTCAAGCCCAGGCTTGTGGCTTTTTAACATATTGTGGGAACAAATACGTACAGACTTCAAAAGGTAGGGGTCCGTGCTTAGGGTATTGTGTAGAAAAAGTCTGCGAAGTCAAAGCTGGTATATATATTTCAACTCATATTTAGTTTGTGTAGAGGGAACCACTGCACATAGGAGTCACTGGAAAGATGTGGCCATCCATCTAAATGGAAAAATGTAAATAATCACTTTCTTCATATGACTCTATTTTAATCTCTCTTTTTCACTGTTCTTCTAGTTTTATTGTTTAATATTTTCTGTTTGTGACATTCCTTTTCATAGCTGCAAACAGGAGAAGCCAATTTTGCAGTAATTCTGAGTTTCTAACTCATAAACTCATTCAGCTCTGCTGAGCCTAAGTACGTTCCATACTTCTAAAGCTCTGAAAAACAGTGTAATCAATAGAAAAGCTCCATCCATATGTTACTATTGACCTGAAATAGTCTTGATATTCTGAGCATTACCTCCTTCAGTTCACTGTACAAGTTTGTATATAGTTTTGCATTTTGTTCAAAAACTGATAGAGAGGAGATGAAACTAAATTTTTCCTGAAGTAAGGTGTTTCAAGTTCACAGGAGAAAATCCCATTTCAATTTTGACTGATTAATCTATTTCATAACAAAATAATTTTAGTAATCCGAGGTGCATAAGTGACAAGTGTCTTAGTAAGAAAAAGACTCTTCAGAGATTTTGTGTTCCATTTATTAAGATTTTGTGTTCACAGGGTATGACTATGGTGAATACTGTACAAGATCTGTTTTCATATTTACCATTATATAAACAAAAACCAATGAAATGCAGATATAGCTTGGTGCTGGGCAGAATGGTGAATATAGACTAACAATTCTAACATTTTTAAGGACTCCCTGCCACACATAGTTCTGCTGTCAATGTAAGGAGTTATGGAATGTATTCTAGTCACGCACAGAAATTGTGACTGTGCTGGGGAGGCTCAGGGCTATGAATTTCAAGATGGACCTTTGCAGACCAGTGAAAACCACAGAAAGATCTAAGGTATCTTATTGTCAAAGACTGAATATGTACCAGTAGAGCAGGAAAGATGTTGATCATTCTGAAATGAACAGTGGTAAAAGCCTGGGGAAAAAGCCATGACTTGATATTAATTATCTTGTCAGCCTTTCCTGGGCTCAGTTCTCTCTTTTACATGTGGTAACTGATTTCAAGTTCATCAGGACTGCACTGATTAGCTAGATATCCATCAGTCTGATTTCCAGGCTATCTTGGCTAAGATGTCTCCTTCTGAGTTCAACGGCAATTTTTCTTGACTGATAAAATAGACTTCAGGAGCTGTTCACATGCCTACACTGGCATTTAAGTACTCTTTGAGAAATTTTGGCTCTGAATGATTAGAGATGTCCTACGATGGGTATATTATCTACTGCAAATCTTTCAGATGTGGTTCTGGCAAGTTATCTATGCACTGCTTCTGACAGCCTCCATGCCGGTGACCACCATGTGCTTGGCAGCTGTTTCTCAGATATGGAGGCAACTAGAAATGCCCTGTGCCTCCTTTTAACGTGAAGAGATCTGAAAATTGTTTTATCTGAGAGTAGCTCCACTGTTTCAGGAAATAAACTATTTCTGAAACAACAAGGATGGTGTGAGAAGTGTCTATTCTATTTGCATTAGCTAGTACTTTCCCCACCTCCTTGTTATACTTACAAAGTCACTTTTTTCTCTCCTAAGTGGACAGTAAAAGTCTCTCCTTATACTTTCTTAATATCATCATTCTATTAAATGCAACCTCCTCCACGCCCATATTTTCTCTTTTCAGTTTAGGTCTTCTACATCCACAGAAAGACACATTTCCTAAGCCCAAAAGCTCTTTTCAGTACATTTAATACCACATCCCCATGAAGGCCTCATGCTACAGAGGGACCCAGCTTGGAACCAGCCAATGTCAATTGCAGGGATTGCTAATAAGTCCTCTAAGACTTCATCCTCTTGTCCCTAAATTGCTTGGACTAAATATTCTGTTTCCACAATACTCTTAGCTCTCACTGCCTCGAGGAGGGAGGGAGACTGGAGCAGAGAAATCCAGCTAACGTCTCTGATGTGTCAGTGCACAGCGTACTGCCATTAGGACATCAAGCCAGCATGATTTATTAGCAATTTTAATTAATTTTCTGAGTCATTTCCTAAGGGCTCAATTCTGTAATCTTATTACTATGAGCCTAACATGCTATAGTAAGACTATGCTTTCTAATCTTTCTTTTGTTGTTGAATACAATTTCTCCTTTCATTAGGAAAGTCTTGCAGTGAAGCAGTTTGCTCTTTTTCACAGTGAAATATTTCTGTGTATGTTCATTAAAAGTTAGTAAAAATTATGTACTAGAGTACATTAGTTCTCAATACAGAACTCATCTCATAATTTTCTCCTTTATTCTTTTATTAAGTAATCGAGATAATCGTGCTAGAAGTGATCCATGTCCCAGTTTTAAAATAAAGAAACCACATGTCTAAAGTTTTAGTATGGAATAATCTCACTTAGCCCCAAATTATTTTATGTACACAGGACCAAATCTTAGTCCCACTTAATTCAGTGGGATCTGGATTTTTGTTACCCATTTTAAGCAAAGAAAGTGTGCTCATAAACTTTTATGCATACATTATAAACTGCAGTCTAATGTGCTTTTACTGCTTTCTTTTTAGCCTCTGATTGCTATAAAGCAGAAATTTATTTAGTAATTGATCTGCTAAAAGCTAACTACTCTTTGATTATTAGCATTTTTTCCCCAGGATTAACACAGTTTTACTGTGATATGTATTAAGTTATTTTTATCACATCTAACTGCTCATGAGCAGTGTTTAACCGTTATAAATCTATAACGCTCTGAAGTGTTGCTGATCTGGCACAACCATAAAAACATGACTTTTGAGTAACCATGGTATTTTTAGCCTGGCAGATTAAAAAATGCACTTTTTTGTATCACAAATGTATAATAGCATTATTCTGAAATAGAGCTAATTATTGTGCCCTTGCAGCAGCGATGTGCCCTTGTAGCCAAGAAGGCCAGTGGTATGCTGGGGTGCATTAGGCAGGGTGTTGCCAGCAGGTGGAGGGAGGTGATCCTGCCCCTCTACTGAGCCCTGCTGAGGCCTCACCTGGAGTAGGGTGTCCAGTTCTGGGCTCCCCAGTGCAAGAGAGACGTGGCGCTACTGGAGAGAGTCCAGCGGAGGGCTACGAAGCTGATGAGGGGCCTGGAGCATCTCTGCTAGGAGGAAAGGCTGCGAGAGCTGGGCCTGTTGAGCCTGGAGAAGAGAAGACTGAGAGGTGACTTGATCAACGTGTACAAGTATCTGAAGGGGGGGTGTGGAGAGGATGGGGTCAGACTCTTCTCTGTGGTGCCCAGTGACAGGACAAGAGGCAACAGGCACAAACTGAAACACAGGAAGTTTCATTTGAACGTGAGGAAAAACTTCTCTCCTGTGAGGGTGACAGAGCCCTGGGACAGGTTGCCCAGAGAGGCTGTAGTCTCCTTCACTGGAGGTATTCAAAACCTGCCTGTGATCCTGTGCAACGTGCTGTAGAGGACCCTGCTTGAGCAGGGGGGTTGGACTAGCTGATCTCCAGAGGTCCCTTCCAACCTTGGCCATTCTGTGATTCTGTGATTGTAATGATTCTGTATACATATATGCATTACTAAAAATTTCATTTCCCACAGCACTGTCAAGTACAACCATTACAGAAGTGCAACATTTTACATAGGACCAATGAAGACAGTTTTAACATAACAGATTATGAGAAGACAATCAAGATTTAGAGCACCCAGTTCAAGATAAGTATCTCATCCATGGGAAGACACGTTTTCACGAGAAAGTGTGACTGTACAAATGTACCTGCAGCCTTTAATCTGCTCAGTGCCTATTGCAAATTTGTAAAAAAAGATGAAGCATGGTGTCTGAGTGGCTTAGCTGTGTAGCAGCGTATACACGTTGTTGATAGTAATAATATCGACAACAACTACTTTGCACCCTTGATAGGAATGCATTATTAAGAGAGAAATGGGTCTAACAGTGCAAGAAGAAAGCAGAAAACCCTGTATTTAGTTCTCACAAAAGACATTTTATTCTGAGTTCACAACAGCCAAGAAAACTACATGGCAGAAAACAGCATGGCAGACTGAGAGACCATTGCTGCCCCTATCTAGGTCCATATCCAAAGCTCTTGGGAGTCTATGGGGAAATTTTCTGGAAAGATTGATGAAGACTCCTGGGACAATAAAGGAATTGTGCTCATAGTCTTTTCTTACCACTATCTGATCTTTTAACAAATGCAACATTATATAATGATGTTCAAGCGTAAAAATGGTCTAAAAAGTCACTCTACCCAAGAAGTTTGAAGCTAACCCAGCACAATCCCTAGCCTCGCTTCTTCCTGTGGGACTGGAGAACTCAGTGAACCGGGCCATTCTCCAACTCTCAGCAATGACATTTAACTCCTAAATCCACAGATACCTATTTATTTGGGCTCTTTGAGAGCAGAGTGATGAAAGGAAGATATAAGGGCATATTGTGTCCACATTTTCACATCCAAAATTCATCATAGCGATGTACCACCAATTCTCTACTTACCTCAGTGATTATTTAGGGATTCTGAAGTCACATCAGCAATAATTTTGTCAGAATAAAATATATCTGAATTAAACATGGATAGGATTATTAGGACAAGAATGAAGATGCTGATGTTTTTCATCTCTCTTTAAAAGAAGACTTGATCTGTGAGTATACCAGATTACTTTACATGCAAAAATGCTAAAAAGAATCCTAAACTTCATGACAATGATAGAAGAAGGGGAGGCAAGATCAACTGGCTGTCCAGCTGAGTCAAAACGAAACAAGTTTTGTATAGTATTAATAACCAGCTGGGATATGTACATCTCATCTTTTCTTTCCTGAGTCTGATGTCTAGTTCACAGAGCCTTTTCAGACTAATACGTGTTGTAATCGGTTAATTTATTCTAGGTCAATCTTATCTCATGTTTCTCTGCTGTACTTCTTTTCAAATAATAACTTATTTTGTTCAGATAATCAAAATGACTCCAACAGAGTTCTGTAGGTTTTCAAGAGTACTAGCTCACATCTTTTATGCAAAACAACTGTCTTGTCTTTTTTTCTGGGGCTGGTAAAAGAAGTATAAGTGATAACCTGGTTACTAGGAAAGCAACTGCTAAGAAATAGCGAAGAAACCTGGGGGAACAAAGAATACGTAATAAGCACCCAGTCATGGAATCCATCACATGGAATATCAGTTATATTACAAGGGCAATAACTATGTGGTAGATTCAAAGTCAAGTCTAAATTAATCTAATTAATAATTCTGCCTTATCCGTCAGTGAAAAAAGTAGATTTAAACTTTGTGGGACTGTCCCTTTCTGCTATATGACTTTGACCTACTGAAGAAGTTACAAACTGTGGGCCAAACGTAACTGCACTTGTTAAAATGGTACCTGCTTGAGAAGCTGTGACTTGGAGTTAATAAAAAGTGAGATACAGCCACAACTTTGGACCATCATGGTAATTAATGTGTGAGATGCAGGCAGAGATGGAGAGGCTCGCTTCATCTTAGGTAGAGAATAAGAAAGTCATTCCTCCTGCTAAAGCACTATAGGGACAAATCAGCTCTGTGCTTTTTCCACCCCAGGTATAATCAGTAAGAAACTGTCAATGTGCTCCCATTCCATGACTTATACAGCAGGCCGTTTTGTTTCAGTGTGCTATTTAGCAACTTAGGAAAAAATCAAACTTTGTACCATATGGGGAAAGCGGGTACGTGTCTTACTCTTGCAAGACAACAGAGGAATGTGCCCTGAAATTACTCCAGGGTATCCAGAAAACTGTCATATAATAATCAGTAACATATCTTCCAAAACTGCCTAGGAATCAAGGGTATGGATGGAGCGAAGATAGTTGGTGGGCCGCATAACCTTTAAGTAAGTCAATTATATTATGAGATTGAAAGGAACTTCAAGTGTCAAACTTATATTTGAGCCTGTCTGTCACCATTTATCACTTACAATTTTTCTTATGTCTTTCTGTCCCTAAATATTTGGAAACTAATTGACCATACACCAGAAATTAGAGAAGACTAAAGCACATACAATTACAGTTTTCTGGGGAGTCACATTTTAATGCAGCAACATCCTACCAGTCTTGGTGTATGCGATCCAAAGCACCCCTTTGAGAAGGTTCTTTTGTTTTGTTTCTTTTTGTTTTGTTTGTTTTTTAACAGTTTTATTTCAATTACTATTGATTGTGGTATTTTAAAGACACTGAGCCTCTCCTTTACAAAAGGCATGCTTATACCTTCATCTTCTTTTTTATATGCACTTGGAGTATTCACTAGGTATGGACTGAGAGCTGAACCGTAATGCTTTTGTGACTGTCAGGACTGTATTCAGGATGCTAATGCAATAAATGAGAGTTTTGTCAAAGCAGAAATTATTATAAGGGCTCTAACAGTACAAGCTGCAGGAAGAAGAGTATTTTAAGCCATTTTGTTACTTTAAGGAATCTGACATCTAACCTTTTCCTGCTCTGATACTGACAGTGTTGCAAAGCACAGATTAGAATAATAATGTTGATGTCTTTCGCACTCTCTTTGCATCAACAGAAAATGGGCATAATGGAAGACAATGACATTAAAAAGACTAAGCTGCTCTTTTGTCGGGTGTATAAGTTTAAGAGACACCAATGTTACCACTTACAGAAGTCTGACACCACCAGCAGCCCAGAATGAAGAGGTGAACATGTCCCAGGCTCAAGTAAGAGTATTGAGAAAACCCTTGAAAATCACAACATAGAATAAAAAGTGGGAAAGGAGAGAGGACTTGAAGGAGAGAATAAAAAATAGAATATAGACATATACAAATCAAATTATTTAAGTTTCACTCAGAAAAAACAAGGAATATTCACCAGATTATGTGAAGCTTTTGGCCCAGGTGGATATAGAAGAAGGCAGCATACAGCTGGCAGAGTGGTAACAAAACTACTCAACTTCTTCCTATACTGTATCCCTATTAATAACACAAACAGCAATGTTTTTCCAAGCCAGACCCCACAATGCTTGAAACTAGACTTCCCTAGCACTTTTCTAGTTTCTAGAGCCAACAGCATTTTTCTATAACTCTCATGTTTTCTATGAATTAGACTGTGACATTACAAAAAAATAAAGCATGTGAGACTGCTTAATAACTAATTCACGGTATTTAAAAGTAAAGATTTTTAAAATAATTTATGTACTGATTATGTGAGACCTAGCATCCAAGTTTTTGTATGTGTTCCAGACCCTGTAATCTGAAAATGACCTCTGCAAACCAGCTCTTCCATTTGAGTTCTGTGTAGCTCTAAAACATAGCACAGCATCTCCGGGTTGTCTGTGGGAAAAAAAATATCTGCACCTGGTACTGGTGGGTAGATTTGATCCTCCTCCTTTAACTGACATTAAAGATGAAAAATTCCGTGGAAATGAGTAGGGTTGCACTGGTGCCCAAGTGATGTAAATCAAAGAAAAACTAGGCCGTGTTTTATGTTTTGCATAGTGATCTGGCATTTGAGAGCTGATATTTCTCATTGAATTATCTTCAGAAAACGAACTTTCTTAGTGGTTTTCATTATTACAATAAAGAGCAGAGCTGATCTGCAGGGCAGTGCAGTACAGCTAAGGAGAACAATAAACAAGTGGAGAGAGGTCAGTTTTCTGGAGTCCAGGGAGAGCACCCTGCAGAGTCCCTATGAAAAGCACCAGGGAAAATGTACTTCCACCTCTTTAAAGGGAATTATATTTGAAGGAAGAAATAGCTATTGATTATTTATTCCCTTGATACGTAAGAGTTAAAGAAACATTAGCAGCAGATTCTCTTACAAGAAGAATTGAGATTTGTTGTTTCCCAAAAAAACATGCTGACTATTTTTGTATCTTAAGTTGTAATAATACATCCATACCATTATAATACATGAAGACAAATTATCAAAAAATTCTTTACAAACTTTGAAAAAATTTCTGCCTATTTTTAGAAGGACAACATTCTTTGTCAGTAATTTTGAGTGCTATTTTGTTTTTGAAGGGAGAAAGAGGGCAGCTGTTCCTGGGAAATGGCTGTCTAAATTCGACTAATGATGCTATATAACCAGCATGAGTTTACTTCATTAACTAACGGTAACATTTCCCACGCCTTCAATTAACACTGGTTTTGCTTAATCTAATATTAGTTAAGACACGATATGATCAGAAAACATCATTGCCAGCCAAGTGTTCTCAAACAGGACTGATTTATCTCTTTGGCACCTCATTAAAATGCAAACTATATTGAAATTGATTTTCAACACTTTCAGGCAGGAATGTCTGTAATAATGTTAATTTGTGAATTTCCTCTTTTTTATATATATTCTGTATGCTGCAGTTGCCATGTTCAGCCGGAGGCTATTTGTATTGTGCAGACAGAAAATGAACAGCGAACATTTATTTCTCATATCTTTCTGAGGAACCTGAGGCGCATGAAGATATTTGTGCTGTAACAGGCACAGTCAATCTCCCTCACTCCCTTTAGTCACTATATATCAACAGCAAACTCCCAGCTAGTCTTGCTGCAGCAATTAACCTGCCAGGGCTCTGTGCTGTCAGACTCAGTAATAATAAACTCCCCCCAGTGAGAGATAGAGCAATAGATCCTTCGCCCTGCAACTTCCATAGTGGCTGAATTATTCAGAATCAGCATGATTAAAGAGATGACATGGTATTAGTTAAGAAGACATACTTTTTTTTTCCTGACTGAGGTTTAAACCTATTAAGGAATAGCAGTCAAGGCAAGTGCATTTTTTTTCCCATCAGTCCACAGGTCTTAAAAAGGGGATTTCTAGAAAAACTATTTACAATGCCCATCATTTTAAAATTTTAAGGATAAAAATGTAAATACCAAAAGGGAGTTGGCATGCTTAAATCACGAAGCAGCTGTAAATCCGAGGACCAAATAAAGAAGAATGCAAATTCATTCAGGAAACGTAGAAGCCAAGGTATTAATTGGGATAAAATTGGTGCTGTTGAAACTGCTTTTTAAAGTGAAAGATATCCTTACTTTTGGTAAGTTTTAATTGTTGTACAGATTATTTTAAATGTGTACTCTGACAGACAAATTGAGGCATACTAACAGTCCCATCTGTTTAGGCTTGTCCTTTTTTAAAGAAAGGTAGCACTGTTATAAATGTTAGAAGGGGTTGCAAACAAATCACTTGTTTACACTTCCCAGTGCTAGCCCAGCAGGGTAAGGATAAACCTGGGTAGAAAATGAGTTTACTAAAACAAAGCCATGAAAATATGAACTTAGCTTACACACTTGTAGCCTCATTAAAATCACGCTTCCTTTGCCAGCGTTAGGTTACTCAGGTACCTCCAACAGTACATTCTTTTAACTCAGTGCTCCTAGTGATCGTTCCAGGGAAAAGCAGGATTGGACCACCATGCTAAAAGTGATGTTACATGCAGTAAAGTTTCCATTTTACATTTACAAGAGCAATGTGACGTTATATTCCCTATCCTGCTTCTCTAAGGTTAAATTGTAATAGTCTACTGATAGAAAAGAATAAAGAGAAATAAGAACCATTTGTGGTTTACTTGGACCTCTGATACAGCTATGAGTGCATAATCATGCAGTCTATACTATGTATTTTCCTTATCATCTGACTAGGTGAATGGCTAATGGGTGGCAGCGGACAATCCAGATAAGCATGAAATTAAGATCTGCCCTTCAGTATACTGGTCCAAGTGAACATAACTGAATTTATTGCTTGTTAGGATAATAATAATTTATTTTCTCTTTCTAGGGGATATAGTCCCCTAGAGAAGGTAGAAATTGAGGAAGAACTGTGCTTCCTAAAGCATTCATAGATAAATATTTTAAGCCCACAGAATTTCAGCTGATCAGCAGTTGTGTTCCTGTGTGTTATATACTGTATGAAAGCATTCTTGTGTGGTATACTGGTATCAAGACAGCAGCGCGTTTTCTTAGGTAATGATTTTGAAACTGTCATCCAGGAATTATGTCAGCTTACGCTACTGTTGCACAACTCACTGGGTCTTTAGCAAATAAAAGCCAAGCAGCCTATTCCATCCCCGGTTGCTTATTGCCTACAAGGACTTGGAGTGCCAAGACAATATCACTGATTGAGGATACTTTCAGTGGAATTCATTACAGCTTGAGAACTCAAAGTAGGGGATTTTCAGAGCAGTCTCATACTACATATCAGTACCTTATCAATCACAGTCATGGTTAAAAATAGTTGGAAATAGCATTATCAGTTCAGTGTAGGAGGAGGCATTCACCTACCCCTCTTGAAAATTGTTGGTAAACCACGTTTACATACAGAAGCACATGAACTCCTGTGCTTGGTAAGAAAGGAGGTTCCTCTGTGAGCATTTGGCACTCTGCTGAATATAAGACATGATGTTCTGAATTCTGTGTCCTGCATATGCATCGTATGTGCTCATTATGGAACTAATTTGAACGTTATACCAGCCTGTTGAGGCACAGAAGTCTACATAAAGAACAAAGAATTGAAATTGAGAGGTAACTTCTATTTTAGGTTTACAAAAGGAGAAATTAGAGTAAATATCATGAATTGCATATTACCGCTTCTAATCCAAAATATAGTATTACCATTCTGTTCAAATTCTTCCATTATATTAAACACTTGGGCATACATTCTCCGGCACTTAATTTAGACAGAACTAATGGTTAGAAGGAGAGCTCAGGCTCTTAACTCCTTTATGCCTCACATGGCCACTGAAAATAATCAGAGTGCTTTTTAGCAAATATTCACAGCACTTCACAGCAAATTGCTTTTCTCTGTTTTGCTGCACTGGTCTGTACAGAAGTTTTGACATGCATTACATTTCATGGAGCTGAGGCACTACAAATGTCACTAAGAGTCTGTGTGTTCACCACAGGATCAAAACCTTTGATGGATTTTTTTTTCAAGCAACTGACCTTCACCAAACTTTCAAAACTGAACACTAAGAGCTAGTTCATCAGATAAGGAAAACATTAATATTAAAGAATGATTTAAAAGAATAAAAGCCTAATTCCCATCTGGATATGGATATCAGTGACTGACACTATAAATTTTAGCCTTTTCAATGTGAAATGATGTTTATCATTGTTTTCTGATATGTTTTCATGACTGTTCTGTTTTCCAGGTAGTTATGAAGAGAAAGGTAAAGACTTTCAAATTTCCGAACCTTTAAATTAGGCCCCTAAATTCATATTTAGGTGTTTAAAAAAATGATTAAGTTTTCAAACATGCTGTTTCTGCCATTGCTCCAAGGGAAATCAGTCAGCACTACTGAAATGTGCAGTATGTCTGAAAATCAGGCCACGTGTAAGTGTCAACTATAAAATGTAAGATACTACCATCATCACCCGGAATGCATATTGGGCCATTGCCAGCAGGTTTCCCTTATGTGGAACAGTAATATGTTTGTCATTTCTGAAGGTCTACTACAGACTTCACTGTGATATTCGGTGTGAGTAAAGGAGGCAGAAGTAAAGGCCTTTATCTTTCTGTGATGTTCAGTATTAGTGCTTCCCTTTAAATACATCATCTGTCCAGCTCTTTTTTTTTAAGAGTTTCTATTTTTAATATTATTTGGCTTGCAGATGACCAAAACCATAGTTAACATGGGACCTGACATTCTCCAGCTTTTCCCACCATGTGTAAACTGACTTTCATAATCTAGAACACATTGTTTGTTTTCACGTTAACTTGGTATACATCAATAATACATTACATTAGAATGTCTAAAAAGGTATTTAACACACATAAGAAAACCAAATTAATGCAACTGTTATCCTTTCTATTTCTATTCAAGTCCATCGACTAAGTCAATTCATGTTAGCTAGCCTTCAAAACTTCCTCATATTCATTAGTGAGGGAGGGAAATTTGAAAAAGCACTATTCTTTCCACCTAATTTAGACATGATTTTTAGCATGGGATGAATTATCTCTGGGATATCAAGTACCTTTGCTTTCCTGTTGGTTACAAAGAATGCCTAGACAACCAGGAAAAACTAAATATGTAAGTTTAGAAGGCTAAATCTCACCTTGTGCTACATACGAGCACAAATTTTCTGTGACTTTCAGGTTAGTGCCTCTTTGATTGGGAGGCTGGAGGAGGTGATCTACAGAGGTCCCTTCAAGCCTAAATGTTTCTTTGTTTCTAAGATTTTTGCTTCCAGGTCATTTAGATTGCATTTATAACTTCACTCAGGATTAACATTGCATGAGCCAGGGGAATGAAGTGCATCTATAAAATGGTATGTTTGTTAGCATCAGATTAGGTCTCCCTACCATGCCTTTCTCAGTAAAGGTTTTACAAGTGACTTCCTTTAACAGATTTGGTGAAACTATTGTTTGAACCTAATTGTTAAGTTGGGTGCCATTTCATTACACCTGTGTGCTGTAAACTTCTCTGACTCTCCACAAGCTCAATGGTTTTGCTTTCTTGGCTTTTTCTATTCCAGAGATACAGTCATGATTCAATTGGACAGTGTCTCAAATATATTTTGTCCAACAATGCCCACCACGTCACTGCATCTGAATATGCAGTCTGGACTTGATTAAAAAAATACATAGAGTTTTCATCAAATTTTAAAACACTGTGACTCTTTACTTAGTAGTATGTTAAACAAATGCAGCTACAAAAATACATTATCCTTCATTCCTGTACCTTAGACTGCCCAGTACACTGAAGGATCAAAGAATTTGCAGCTTCTCCTGCAACTCGTGGTTTCTTAAAGCCTTAAATCACTAAGTCCTCCCAGTTCAGCTTGTTTTCTTAGACTGTGTAGGAACAACCCTCTCTGACCCTGAAAGCCTCATCTTTATTCCTCATTTCCGGCACAAAAATTTTCATGTTACCTTTCTGAGCCTTCCACCAATTACCTTTCCCTCAGTCATCTCTCCTGATTTTTTTGTTCTGCTGCTGGAATTTTCCCCTACTCCAAATGCCTGCACTGTCTAAAGAGTAAACCAATTCTCCATAGTATAGCTTTTATTTAATAAAAAATAGAGGCATTAACATTAACCGTTTCTTTTCCCTGCAGTTTACTGAAGGTCTGCTAATAACCTTGTGAACAAAAGCATACAAATGGTACTGCCTTGTTTGATAAAACAGTTTTCATGGTAGAAATTTCATAATAGCAACCAGACCACATAAACACAGATAGATGCCCAAATATTCATACTTCTGACTGATGAAATAATAGTGGTGTGAGATACAGGTAAATATTATCACAATTCATGCAGAATGTTAGTATTCCTATTCCATTAAAAAGGTGCAGAAAAAGAAATTATTTTCTTCTAACTCAGTCATAAAGTTTCATCAAGTTTAAGTTCTTCAGTGTTTCAGGCTGGCTGATAAACCCAGAATGCTCCAACTCTGGAAAAGAATAATTTTATTTCCTGTGAAAAACTTATTTTCCATAAAGGAGGTGCCAAATTATATCTGGAGCTTTCTGGCTGGTACTGTGGGAAGGATAAATGCTTCATTTCATTCAGTGAGACAGATTAGATTCTGAGATTTTTTTCATGTTTCCAAACTGTAAGCTGAATTCATATCTATCTCGACTAATAAAATCTAATCATCTAATGTGTTGTTGGACCTACTAATGTGTTCTCTTTGGATACGCAGAACAGCGATTGCTCTAAATTATGATATGATTAGGCTTTTGCTGGAAAAGGCTTCTCAAAATTAGCAGTCAAAACTGTTACCTGGTATTACTTTGCTGAGAAAGGATAGACCAAAATAGCTGAACTGCAGACTAAGTAAATAGTATGCATTGCTTTTCTGTAAATAAAGTACTATATATGGAGCAATGAGTGCATTAATTCTTGGCCACGCCTGATCCAAAAGGACTTTTATTATTTTTGAGGGAAGGAAGACTTTTTCTTTATTTTGCACTGTCTTAACAGAAGGGCAATGGAGGCTTTCTAATTATTCATGCATTTAATAGTGCTATTATTTTAAAGTATCAATGCTCTATCATTCATTTTAAAATGGTATTTTAGACTTCTTCACTCTTTCTTTTATCACATGTTGCCAATTTTAAAAAATGTTGTTTTCTTAACTATTTTACAATTTGCTATTGTGTTTCATTTCTTCGTCTTCTTCTTCTTCCTTTTCTTTTAAAGTAACCTTGAATTTATTTAGCAGATGCAATCCTCACATTCCTTTCAGGCTTATCATCATCACACCTCTCCCGAATCAATATTATCAACACCATCCCAATCGTCACAATCCCACCTGAATCAAAGGCAACTTGCCTCTTGTTGGTGGAAGCTTTGAATGAATAATTCATCCAGAAGAACCTCCTCTGTCATACATTTCCAGAAGACAGAGCAATTTCCTTGTCAATCACAATAGCTTTGTCAGAAGTAAGTTCCTTACAGTCTGTGCTCCAACTGTACAAGGGATGACAAGCAGCTGAAATTACCAGCTGTGTTAATCCTGGCCATCCTCTTAGCTTTTCCGTGACAGAACATTCAAACTCAAGCTTAACACCGCATGGAGAACCAGTGTCAGATTTTCCTCCCCCTTCTCACCCATAGGGTTTGCTTAACAGCTCTTACATATATCTTCCACAAGCAGTTAACATAATTAATCAGTTTTGGAGAGCTACTTTTTGCTCTTGGTCTCAAGCCTTCAGTGACCTCATGCCTAGGAAACTGGATTGAATGGTGCCTCAGGTTGTCCAGGCATGAAGCTTATGCTCTGACCAGTGGTGTAGAAATCTTCATATATGGAGCCCTCTAGGCCCGAATAAATCTCTGTTGACAGAAGTTGCACTCTAGTGTAGTCCCTTGAAGGTCTGACTGCTTATCATTTCCCTGAAGATTAATATGCTGAAGATTAATTGTTACTAATTGGTTGTCCAGTACAACCAGGAGCATAAAGTAATCAGAAGAGAAGATATTCACTAAGGATCTTACTCTGAAACAAACAACAAATACAGGCAGAGATAAGATGTGGCACTTCAGAGATGGGGGAGATTAAGATATTATTACACTCTGAAAGCCGAGATTTACAAATTGCCTGTTGTTTTCCTTCCTTTTTCTTTTTAAAATCTTTCCATTTTATGTTTAAACTCAGCTTCGATAATATGACAGGTGTCTGGCTAGTATACCAAGAAAATTGGAGTGACTGGCAATAACTAGGTCTGACTCTCTATTCTCTTGCACTGATTGCAGACATTTGTGAGTAAAAGGGCTCTATTTACACTGGCAAACAGTGCAGCACTATAAGAACTCTGCACAGTGAAAGAGTTGGTGCTGAGGACCCGACAACTCCATTGCTGATGTTTTGCGGGGAATTACCTCAGATTAGCTCTAGCTTGGTTCTGTGGGCTGAACAGTCAATAGCACTTGGATCGTATTAGCTGCACTTGGCCATCTTCTGATTTAGCTTTGTAGGAAAGTAACACAGTTCAAACAGTCCAGACCGTTCTGTGATGCAGACTGAAGTAGGTAAGTGAGAAAACTAGATTTGCTTTGACACCACATTCATGGTCTGAACTAAAATGCTAATGTAAATACATCTTATTTCTGCGGATATGAGCCCTAAATAAGGATGCAGGGTGAAAGACAGAGGACAGAGCTAAGACCAGTAAAGATTAACGACAATGGAAACTGCCAACTCTTTTATTCCAGTATTTATGAAGTGATAACAAAAATTTAATAGCCACGGAATTGCTACTTATTTCTACAGGAGGCAACATGTCATCGTACGCAACATTCAAATAAATAAATATACCTTTGTGTGTGTTTGTGTAATAGTAATGGCAAACTCCATTCCCTAGAGTAATTAAATTTCTAGCAAATATTCTTGACATTGAGGTATATAGGCGAAGTGGGTGCAACACTTCAGTTTAAAGGGTTACTGTTGAGTATGAACATGTTTAGACCGCCAATTTAAGTTGTTTTTCCTCATTTAGAACAGATTTTAGAGGCAGCTTATTGTAAGAACCTTTCTTGGAGCAGGTACTGTCAGCTTTCACACCCGGCTTGGAGTCAGGGTATTGTTCCGTATGTTCAGTCTGTAGTCCATCTCCTTTGATGCTAGCTGTGAACAATCATCTAAGTTATCTTAACCTTTCCCTGTTCACAGCTTTATGGCCCAAGTGACACTCTCAGTTCTGGGAAATGCATTCGACTCCATCCTGAAAGAGCTCTTGTCTTAACTAGCACAACAGACGGCAGTAAAAGCAAGTCAGCTGTGCAACACAGAAAGTCTTAAGGATTTTCCCCTGCAGCACTTACATTTCACATACAAAGGAGAGCTCCACACTTTTCATCAGCAGTGTTGAAAGCAGGCCAGGGCTTACATATATTTGCTCTGCTGAAGTGCTGTGAGCAAAGAACAACAGGCAGAATGAACATCTGTGACTTCAGGGGTGCATTTTTGCTCCAAAATAGATATTCTGACAAGTTTGCTACTGTCAGTTGCAGTAATAATGCTATTTTCTTTTTTGAAAGATTTTGAAAGATTTTCATTCTCACCTGCAAAATAAACAGCTGGCAGTACTAATGAAGGTAGGTGTATGCAATACCTTTGCACGGGATATTCAAATAAATGGTATGTATTGGCATCTATATCTCTGCAAAGGGCTCTCATTCATGAAAAAAACACTTCATCTTTACCCACTTCTATCCAGAACATCATTGCAGATACTTAAAGTGTATTATATTCTACATATTAAGTGAAATATAAAGCGCTTATGATGTATACTCCCGAATCAGATGCTTATCGATTCACAGCTAATAATGCCATTAAAATCTTGTCCCTATTTACACTGGGCTTGTTTTTGAAAATAGTCACATCAGTATCAATGAAATTATATGTATGATGAAACATTTCTTTATAAGAATAAAAGCTACAACATGAGCTATCCTTTCAGTTATTAAATGAATATCGATTTATCTCAGTGCTGTGCTTTTGCCAGTGACTAGCACAACTTTCAGTGTGATTAGAGGCTGGAAAACATTTTCCTTTACTGCAAGACTTTTTGAGACGTTTGAAGTTTTTTTCAAGTAAAAACAGCTCAGAAATGTCAGGATAGAAGTAGGTCAGTCTTCCAGTCTTCCACATGCCAAACAACTGCTCAAATCCAATGGACATTTGGGGAAAAAAAACAATTAGTCCCAGTGCAATGGTCTTGATATGTGAAACAGCCGGGCTGAAGTGTGCCATGAGATGATGGAAAGTTGAGGACCTGAATTTGTTTTTCTCCATCTCAAAGAGGAATATGCAAGCCAATGGATTACTGCTTTTTTGGAAACCTGTTTTGCTTGTCTATATTTCTTTAGTTTTGCAATTCTAAACTTGTAAACTGTTCTTGTGAGAGTGTAGTCTTACATTTAGAATCAGTTCTGATGCATTTGGATGTCCCTGGAGAAAAATAGTTCCATTTATTAATTTCCTTCTTTTCCCTCAACCAGGATGGAAGGCTGGTGGAAAGGCAAGCTAAATATTTTGAAACCTATTCTTGAGAACTCTCTGGCCTAAATAATGCCATATATCCTTTCAGTCTTTATTCTGTATGCCTACTGATTGCTTCCAAAAGTACCTTGTTCCTTTGTAATTCAAAAAGGAATGGCCTCTCTTTTGTTCACTCTTTTCCTCCCTTGATGTTATCCAAATAAAATGCTATTTGATGGTTATTCAAAGAATATGATGCGGAAGTGGCTGACATTATTTTCTGACTACTTATGTTCTGTACAAAGCCATTCATCTAAAAGGAAGAGAGAAAAAGGCTGAGCGTTTCACTCATGCCACAGTATTAAATGTCTCCTATGCGATATATATTTTCCTTATCTTTTTACGGCTATCATTTTTTTAATAAAGTACACTTGAAAATAGCCTTGTTGGTAAACACATTTCTCTTTAATGGGCATGTTCAGGAACAGCTACTTTCAAATGAAGGGGGAGTCAGAATACCCGCATAATAATCTCAGCTGTACTACTGAGTTGCCGCATAGCCTTGGGCCAGTCTCTAAACCTCTTTGAACATCAATTTTATTCTCATTTCCTAAGGAGGACCACGGCAAAGAGCTTTAAGATCAGATACCACAATGATTGATGCTAAAGAGAGAGGATAGATATAGAACAATTATGTTTGAACTTCTAAGTGACAGTTAATTGATGTGTCTTATCCATCAAGACAGATTATAATTATTTAAAAACCTGCTTATTCACTTTTCTTCCAAGTCTAAAACCAAGAAAAGAAAAAGGAAATGAAATACTGTTTAGCCACAAATATAGCAATTTATCAGCATGTTTAGATAAATGCTAATTTGTAAGTCTTTCTACTCATTATCAAGCCTTGAAAGCTGTTTTGGAAAATTTCTTTTTTAACTGAGCACTAATGATTCAACGTTTATGAAATCCATAAGAATAGAAGGCACCGCAGGAGACATCTATGATCAAAAACAAAGCTGATATACTAGATTTTTACAAATATTTTATAAGTGGGAAGAATCTTCTGAATTCTGACCTGTGGTGAAAGGCATTTATCACTAAGGAAAAAACACTACTGATATTGCTAAGTGACAATTTCTTCTGCTTACAATGTCTGAAAATTCACGGACATTCATAATCTGATACGCCAGATCACTCTTTCAAATCTTTTTAAGTCTACTCAACCTTCTGCACAGACCAAACTTTCATTTTTTATTCAAGGTAACGTAATTCTGCCAGTAAATCTTTATCAAAATTGGACATAATGGAGAATTAGTGTGCACTTGTGCTAGAACTTTGCAAAAAAATTAAAATGAGGCCTTTAATTTAATATGCAGTATTCATATGAAAAAGTTTACCAAAACTGTAGTAAACATTTTTTTTTGTTCCACAGAAGAGCAAATGAGGTCAATGAAATTGCCAGTCAGTATCAGCAGTGTCAGAGCCCTTTGATTCTTTATGCCAAGACAAATACATCATTCTTGCAAGCTTTCAAGAGTCACAGGGGGTGAATTTTTCTCAAAAGGATTAACGAATAACATTTCCAAATATAAACTCTACCTAGATACACACCAACCATCCAGCAGATGTGGAAACATTCTCTCCTTGCACTTTTGCGTCTCGATCACCCTCCCGTTCCTGTCTTCTTTTCTGCTGCTTCCCCCCTCATCCCCAGCGTTTTGTTCTGGCATCGCTGCTGTTGCACCTACCTAAACCTGCGCTGCTACACCAGTCCCATCAAAAGGCAGCAACATCTTTCATCAGAAAGCACAGAACAATTTCAGTAGCAGAGAAGAGACAATTAGGTCAGCTAGGAAATATAGCCTAGTGGCCCTACACTAAATGATCTGCTTTACAAGCAGAGCTAATTGATGTAATTAGAGCACATGGACTTATAGTCCACACCTACTACCCTGACAGCACTTACACTGCATTGTTTAGAAAAAAAAATTAATTGATTTCAGGGAAAGTGCAGCATAACGAGACATCAACCTGTGTACTGTGGTGACAAGTGCTACAAAAATGTCTGTAAATAAACTGGAAAAAAGTGTAACATCATGAAGCACAGCAAAAATCGCAGATTCTGCAATCACAACATTCCTTAGCATGTTATGTATTTTCTGAGCACCCCGTCACCTTGGTTAAGATGTGCTTTTACAATTTGTCTAGAGAACCTAAAACAGTTTCTAAAGACATTCCCTGCAATTTGTGCTAAGCTAACTGGTCTGTAACTTCCTCATATAGCTCTAAGTCTTTCCCTTAATAATTGGATAATGCTGGCCACTTTCCAGCCTTCAGGGATTTCTCATGAACTACGTGAATTGGAAAAACATATGATAAAGCTCTTTCAATTCTTTTCCTCGTTTATTTTTGCACTTTGTGGAGTCTGTTGCCCAGTTCTGAGGCCTAAATGATTTTAAGGTCTTAACCTTTCCAGAATCTTTGTAGGATCCATGCTCTGTATAATCTACATCAGTAATCTGAATTCTATTATTTTCTGCTAGAAATAAAAAATGCTTTCCCTTGTTTTCATCTTAAGACAAAATACTAACAGTCTTTTGTTTTGTTTTGTTTTCCTTATAGAGGACTTTTCCAGCTGGAAACCCTGTGAAGCAAGCCCATGAAGAGGGAGACCTCTCAAGGTTTTTCTGTTGTTGCAAAAGATAGCATTGAAGATTTCCACTTGAATTATGCTGGATTACCTGACTGGCAGCTGTCTCTGAGAGAGACGGCAGTGGGAGCCTGCCTGGGGTTTTAGGAGTCCCGGACCTGTGCCCAAGACACTGGGAAGGGGTAGTTGCCCACCTGTCATGAAGGTCTCAACCCTATCTCACCCCTTGCCCACAGCTCTGACCCTGGACACCACCAGCAGAAAAGGCTTTGCACAAGCAACAGGACACTAAGCTCTAACTATGTGCCTTTCCTGGACCTACAAATTTTGAAGAAATATCTTTGAATTAAGCACAAAATCTTAACATCTAAATTGTGCTTTAATCACCTAAACATATCATCTTCTTCTTGGGGAACAACACTAGCTAGATCCTTGATGCTTCTGAAATACTTTAGTTCACCTGTGCAAGCAATTTGGGTAATACTGCAGAAGCCTGAAAACCTTTATGGATTGGATCCTTCACAGACCTATGAATATTTACAGTTCATGATTTTGTTTCTTCCTCTAAGATTAATTTCTGACTTCTGACTCCACCAATTTCTTTTGAATTACTTTCCAGCAGTGAAAGCAGAGTCAGAGCCATGTATTGTCACATGCACTGAATATATCTCACAAGTTATTTTTTGGTATAGTTTGAAGATTTAGAATACTGGACTCAGAATACTGACATTGAACGCCTTTCCCTTTCTTATGAAGCTTTAAGGAAAATTTATGGCTATTAAAATACTGCCTGTTCAGTTGTTAGCAGCGTCATTTTATGCTACTGATCTTGATCAGGCTTTCCTTTGATGCTAAAAAGAAGAAGCAAGGGTATTTTATCTCTCTAGACTTTTAGTAGAAGCCCATGACATGTTTATTTAGGAGGCTTCCGGTGGGTCCTGTAATGCCAGGTACATTTACTCTTTTGCACATGCACAAGCCTTTCACCTTTTCCAATCCTCTTGGTCTATGAATAAATAATCCATGCCTTCACATTTCCCACTTGTCAAACTCAGGCAGCAGTGAAAATAAGCAGCACAAATTGGCAGATAATGCACCTTATTTCCATGTAGAAGCAGGTGCATTTTCTTCAGCATAAGTGGCAAGATGACACTGATCCACTTTGACAGGCAGGCTGATCTAAAATTACTCAGCACACTTTGCCACTGGTTGGGGGAGAATCTCCCGTGAGCTTGTTCTGAAACTCTTCAATCCCCAGGGCGCTAATTAAAATTTACTGGATAATATTTGCAGTGCTCAATGGCTCTAGTTACAGCAATTATCAGTTACTAAATGTTAGTGCCAGTGATGCCACCTGATGATTGGGTGCTTTATTCAAGTTATTAAAGAAAGTTTCCATTTTTTTTTTAATCTTTCCTTCAGTTCTTGAAGAACCTGGATCAGCTGAATGTCTCAATTGGCCTTGAGACTAAAAATCACTCGGACGTAAGTTTATTTATCAGTTTGCCTTGGGTTTCTTGCCAGCTACTAGTCACGGATTTACAAAAGAGGGACAGCGTCCTCACAAAAGCCTTTTAAAAGAGCAGAAGCCGGAAGCCTGCATGTGTTTTAATTTTAGTAACCAAGAGCAGGGGACAGCTCAGTACTGTGAAAGGAGGAGAGCGCCTCCTAATTACGTTCATTCCTCAGTTCAAATTTGCTCAACAAACTCACCGCTTAGAGATCAGTTAATCACATGTGCAATAAACAGCCTTTCACAAATCACTGAAGCACAGCCTTTGGTAGGTAAAGTTTACCATCTTGGTAACGACCAGCTTGCTTCTTCCCACTTAAAGTACCATCACTACATAGAAGCAAAAACATACTGAAAGAAATAATACTAATATTGCTGTTATTAAGAGAAGAAAAGTATTTCCTTATATTCTTGAGGAATTTATATTCACATAATTCATTAATACTATATTGCCATTTACAGTGGTTTTATGACAAATCCTTTAAAGTTTTTCACCAGTTTCAGCCTTCCTGCTTACCTAGGACCTCTTCTTCCATGCATCCTGGCCCCTCTAAGACAGAGTGGCCACAGCTTGTCTTCGTGCTTGGAGCTGAACAACCCCATGAGGGAGGCACACTGAAATGCCATGATTCCCACATGCTCCATAAGCAGCTTTCAACTATAGATTGTATTCCCTCTGGACCTCCTGGCCTTACAGCAACCACAGTGGAGGACAATGTTGCTAGGGTTTGTCTCTATGGAGTAGGTCAGTTTTTCAGCCTGTCTAGCAAGCAGAAACCTCTCAGTGCTGCTTGTTGGCAGTAGGCTACGCAACAAGTCAGCACCTGAAACAAGGCGGGGGGAAAAAAAACAAGCTGCAAGGTCGGCAACATTTGCCAGGTGTCACTTCCCAGGCTATGATTTGGCTTGTTTAACTGAAAATTCTACTTCTAGGTAAGGAAAATAATAAATGTCATGGAGGAAAAATGCTGCAGGACGTGACAAGACTATTTTATATCCAACTTGAAAGCTGTCGTATTTACCAGCAGAGCATGGCCTAACCTCGTGTGGGGCAATTGTTCTGTCGCAATTCAGCTGGGTGAGTTCAGTCCACTGAACCAGCCCTTGTGTGTCCCTAGGCCTTCCAGGCTGGCCTCCAGCAAGCAAATGAAACAGCATCATGGTATTATCCCTGCAACTTGCCAGGTCTACTGATGTGCAGTCTCAAAGAAACGCGTCTGGCCACAGTACTTCTGATTACTCTCCGAAAAGAGCCCTGTCCTGAGCCTCAAAACAATGTGACAGCAGCAGCTAGAGGACAAGACGAAGACGTGAAGAAAGGAAGGAGGAAGAAAAATCATGGAGGATAAGGAAAATCAAAGAAAAGAAGGGGGGACACAGTTTGCTAACAGATGGGTGAACTCTTCTCACAGAAAAAAAGTGGGGAAAAGAGATAATAGTAGACATAACCGTCTTACATAACTTCAGATTTTAAAAAACCTTGGTTCGTAAGATCCGATCCTATTGCATTCAAGGATAAGCATGTTTTGTATCCATATGCATTAGGTAAACCACTGAACATCATATTTGATAAATACTGTAAGTTCACACACAACTTTTCAAAGCTACTTCAGACAGCAGAGATAATGTATTCTTCTTATAAGACGCTAATGTGCCTACTTCGCAGAGCATTAGAATAAACATCAATGTCAGAGTCTCATTAAACACAAGACAGAGTACAGATAGTCAGGAATTTTCCAGTGAACTGATTGTTTGACAGAAAAGCAGAGATTCATTGAAATCTGAATTTATTCCCGGAAGCATATAAGTTTCTGTTGTTCTTTGGTCAAGAAAGGTTTCTTCAGTGCTGGACATAATTTTTGATCAAGGAGGGAGAGCAAGGAATTAAGCAGCAGCTAAAGTGCTCCCCAAGAATATGAGGTGCTTGGGTCCAAAAGAAAAAAAATTGCTGCTCCACATACCGTATCCTGTAATTACCATCATACATTAACATCTCTCTTCGTCCACCCCAAGCAATTTGTAGGAAGTTACACTAAGTGGAGACTAAGAGAAAAAAAGTAGGAGAAAGAAAGGACATTCATTTGGCATGCAGGTGATTGAGGCCCAAGTTCTCTGTCATCCTCAGGCTGAGCAGGACATTGCTTCAGGGTCGTTCTGTCGCCACCTCTCTTTCAGGCCTAGGAAGGGGAGCAAGTAACTGGTACCCTCATTAATTTTGTCTTTACCTAAACTGTCAATCAAAATGAACTGTTATACAGAGATGCCGTGACAGATGGTTATTCCCTCCCCTTTCTGTTCTAATATAAGAAATACTAGGCTATGGGTTGCTATACAGCATTTTTCTTCATGTTATCCTGAATTCCTAGAAACTTATTTCCACACCAGTACGACCAATTACTACAGAACAATGGGATGTTACTCTGGAAAAAATACACCTAATTGGGCTGTTGAGCGCAAAGATTCCTGTTAGGTATGCCTGGGTGCTTGAATGCATGCTTTTCAAAATAGGATTTGAAAGAGTCATAGGGATGCTGGAGGTTTTGTCAGGGCACATTAGTCCTGTTCTTGACACTGATGATACTTGGCAGTGCTGTTGCTGAGATCCAAAAATACCGAGAAGCTGGTTGAAATGGTATCTGGGTAGCTCTTCAAACTGAATTTGAGCCTTTCCATAAAGAATGGTGAGCGGGCATTATCCCTGATAGCATAATTTTTCTCGCAGTGTGAGTGGTTTCTGTGCAGCTGCCAAAATAAAACCTGCTGAGACGCTAGAAAGAGGAAGATCTTCCTTCCCCTGCAGAAGAACAGCTAACGTTTGGTTGGCAACATGAACTGAAAGGTTCACTAACGCCAGGAAAGAGTGCTGGGAGGAATGCAGGAAAATCCACTGTATATCCCCTTCCTTGGCAACAAAGAGGGATCTTGTCATTTGTTTTTGCTCTGGCTTAATTTTATTTCTGGATGCGCTTATTTGTTTGATCAACTGCTTAAGAGGTATAGTTCTCAGGTTTTTTGTTTGTTGGCCCTAAGTCCATACAAGTTCCTTGACTTCCAAGGAAGCTTTTCAACTTACGCTACGTAATCTTAAATAAGACTCAGTATCAGACATTCTTTTGCTCAAAGGGACAAATCTGTGGATAATCTGGCATACCACTACAACATGGAGGTTTTACACACACCCCTTTCTTCCCTCACTTTGTCAGAACACTATTTTCACTTAAAAGTATTCCAACAGCACTCTTTTCTGCTTTCACTGGGGCTTGATATTGGGTGAACATACGTTCATATTATTGTCTCTTCTGATTTAAAATAACGGCAGGATATTATTTTCTGAAAAGATTAAGGAAAGATCACTGTGTAATACTTCCGTTAGTATGATAAACTTACTGCTTTTTCATCAACTTACATATTCTAGGAACCAAATATAGTTTCAGTCCTCAAATTGGATTCTGAAGTTCTACATCTAAAGTTGCAAGATGTTTCATGCTGTAGCATGTATGAGCTTGATGCCTCAACACCGTTTTCTATTTGGGCAAATTCACTTTGGAGCAATCGAGGACACTTGAGCACATTACCGGTTTATGTTTGGGGTCCAGCCGGCTCAAGGAGCAAAAGAAAGATAATTCTCTCCTCTAAATATGGCCTGAACCCTCTCTGATACATATCTACATATTTGGGAAAAATCTTACCCTCCCTTTATTGCTCTTCTGGAAAGTTACCAGTCCTGCCAGTCATTGGCAAAGGCAGCTATTTTGTTTTGTAAAAAGCCACTGGCTACTAACGCCTGCCACGAGCACTCAAACCTTTCCTGCCTCCTCTGCAATAAGCCACACTCTGATATCTTTTTTTTTTAATCTAAATAAAAATTTTAACTCTTATTATTTATTCAGGGCAATCTAACCAAATAATTTCATATTTAATCTGGGTTTCATCTGAGGAAAATTTTCTCTTTAATATTTTTTATTTATAATATGTTTCAAGACAATATTCTTCATAAAAAGCTTTTAACTTATAAAGCCAACATTAATGAGCCATAAAATGTTGCATAATTGAGGTGAAAGGGATACCACCATTTAAGACTGATGAGGTACCTGAGATTTCAGAATGCCCCCATCATGTTGTGGTATGACTTGGATAAGTAATGCCTATGAAAATCCAACTATAATTGATAGGAAAGGAGTTGAGCTGTAGAATTATTTCGAAATTCCTAGAAGGAATATTGACAGGACAGTTTTTCCCATGTTTTCCAAAACAAAAAAATATGCCTACACACTTTGCAGTCCACAAGCCAAAGCCTGTCCTTCCAGAAGTATCTGACCTTCTGTATATGCACTAAACAAATGTTTCACACACACGCAGAAGTACATACAGATGTACATACAGTGCATACAGTACATACAGTACCAACTCCAAGATTTCTGGGATGTATCAATCTTATTGCATGTGTGAATCAAATATACAGTACACATACTTTAAATAAAAAGAAAGTGATGTCTTCACAGTACTTACAGTATGCGTCATATAATAATAGGTGCATTAGGAAGAAAAATACATTAACATGTGGATGGATTCCTAATTGGGTGTGCGTATGTGTTGGTGACAAAAATGCATCAGCGTAAAGGAACATATCCCCCATCAGAAAAAATAAATTGCTAGTATTGAATTTTTCCCCAAATAATTGATGTATAAAGTATGAAGAGTAGTATAAAGGCCTCAGTTGCTATTAATGTTGTTCAGCTGTAGTGATTGTATAGAGCTGCTTAGATATATGAAGTTCTTTTTTTACTTTTAGTGTAGCATCTCTATGCATGAGACTACTGAAACAGAGTAAAAGGTCTCAGGCTAATATCCAGGAAATAAAGTCACACCAGCAGTCAGGCTAGCGTCCTGGCTTCTGGCTGCATAAAAAAATTTCTTTAAGTTTCTCCATCTCCCCAGCTGCAAAAGAGCAGCTCCTAGCCATAGTAAAGATCTGGCCGTGTCCACTTTTTAATTTCATATACAGGTTCTTCTCCAACAAAACGCAGGTGAAGGATAAACAACCTCCAAAGGAAAGCAGCAATATTACAGAGCACATGCTTTTTTCCTAACAGAGGCACAAATCAAATCAGGCATTTCCGACATTCTCCACTTCTGACCATTACAGTTTTTAGGAGATATGTACCCATCTCTCACATCCCACTCCCTATACGGAAGATGTCATAACTATATTAAAAAGGCTGTAATTTATATTCATGATATAGGGGGGTGACCTTTTCACTTATGAGTGGTGTAGTCATGTGGAGTGGCTAATGAGAGAACCCCTACTGAGAGTGGATAAATTTCAAGCCTTCTGAATAATTATTAGACACTTCATTGTATTTATAAACCTCCCTCATTTCAAACTGTCCCTTGATTTATGAAGCCATCTTACTCTGGTAAGCGATAATGGTAGTCTCGACCAGTGCCAAAGATTGATGAATTGGCCATGCAGGGGCTTCTCTTCCTGTTAGTGAACGGCAGAGAAAAGCAATGAGAGTAAAAAACAGAACTGTAGGAGAAAAGAGAGGACAGAGGAGGATGAAAGATGGCTGAGAAGGGATGAGGGAGGGAACATCTGTACTGCACTTCACCGATGATAATCTTTGCAGTTTATGACACAGAGGCAGTGAGAACGGTGAGGTAATCATTTTACTTGCCTGTCATCTGCAGAGAGTATTTCAAATTGCAGGGTGAAATTCTGGCTCCATCAGAGTGGCAAAACTCCTGTTGATTTAAATGAGGGTCAGGATTTCTAAGGACTGCTGGAGGAGAGGTGGAATGGTAGAACAGCAGCTGTGCCATCTCCAAGGCAGCTGCATCAGGATCTTAAGAGCTTTTCTTTAGCTCAGTTTCTAGAAGTCTGAGAGCTAAACTCCCGCTCTTTGCGCACCCCTTAATGTTGCAGATAACATAGATATTTAAAAAAAGATAATTAAAAAAAAAAAAGTACAGTCAGAGAGGAGCTGACCCTAGTTTGGAACAGCTGTCCGTAACCAGTGCTGTCCTTACAAACCAGGGCACGGACCCATTCATGTCGTAAGCAATGCTTCTCCATTACTTTTTCTTCTTCTCTTTTCTCCAGCCTTAATCTCTGCAACGAATGGTGTTAAGGACATGCGACATATCTAAAAAATATCATCAATTATAGTCATCATACTAAAGGAATTCATCCTCCTATGACACTGAGAAATGCGGGTCCTGGAGATGGGAATACTTCTCCCAAAACGTTTTTTGGAATGCAGTTATGAATTCCACTGCACAAATATTTTTCCTGATTAACAAGTGACCCATGGAGACACAAGTTGGAGCTTATGTAAGGTCCAGGCCAACCTACGTACAGAAGCGATCTTATCCACAGGAGATTTTAATAGGAAAAGGCCATGAGTGCGGGGCATCATAGGTGATGTCAAGTTTACAAGAAAAAATAGCTACTTCCCTGTATCTTACACTGGACATATTGTAAGAAAAGCAATCTGGAAGGACAAGAGGGAGATGCAAGGAAACTGAAGCTGTAAAAAACCAAAGATAGTTTTCCTATAAGCTACTCCCACATTACAGCCTTTTTTTCTTCATAACTGAAATGCCAAGATGATAACAATACCGATGGATGACCATTCAAGGTGCTATTTTAGCAACACAAACAGAATTTCTATTTGCTAAACAGCTTCAGGGACACCATCCTCACCAGCTCCAACATGTGAAGCACTGCCTGCAAGAGACACTGCCATCCCACAGCTCCTGCAGCCTCTGTTGTAAAGCAGTGGGGATAGATGGTGTGGCAACTTAGCCTAAGGATAAAGTAGGCCAAATTACAAGAAAAAACCTTTCCGAGTGATAGAGACACTTTAGGTGGGATAGGAAAAATAGGTAATTGATGATGGTCTTTGCGTTGGAGACAACTTTTACAAGTCTCTTAATTTTTAATCAAAACAGAGCACACCTATTTGGAATTAAAGGCAGAAACCTAACTTACAACATATGATTTTCCTGCTGTGCAATCCAGAAACTATACCCCTAACAAATTCTGTTATGTCTTGTACTGTTAACCATGTTCAACAGACACAAAACCATGTTTATATTTATGTTAGTCATGCTAAAATAAGAAATTAAAAAACAGCTTTAGAAATGCAAGTGAATTAGATTTAGTCATTTTTAAAGTTTGAGTGGGTATATAGTACCCTAAAGTAACTTTAATTAGATTTTAAGAATTTGTATGTGCGTACTAGTATGTATTTACAAATACACACATGGATATCTGAATGTATATGTGTACGCACATGAAATATCCTAATACTACTGTTGATGACTTTAGTGTGGCCACAATATATAAATGCCTAAATATATGTAAACAGAAACACACATCTACCCGTGTGCATACACACACATATGATACCCTGAGCATATGGGACAATTCTCCATCGGCGACTACTGAAAATAACATTTTGGTGGAATTCTACCAAAGAATGTGGAAGGAGCAGCTAGGTAGGGCCCAGTTCTTTTTAACTGGAGAAAACAGAAATCAAATATAACCTGGGGTTAAAATCTTACTTAGTCTAAGCAAATTAATTGTGCAGAAGTAGATCAGCAGAAAAGAATAAATATGGGATCGAGATGCTTACTGTTTGCTAGTTCTGTTTTGAACAATAGTGACGGTGGCAATAAACTTAGAAATTAGGAGCTTAGTGAAACTAAAACTTTTGGGTAGGTGAATTAAGATTGCCATGCAATAATGCTACATTTTCATCTTTCTTCATCTGTAGAAAGTGGAAAAACATTCTGAAGAAACTAAATTTGAACCACAAACAATGACTTTCATTGTTACAAACCAATTTCATTATCTGACTTATTGTCCTATAGGCTTATCTGCTGTAGACTAGTAATTTGGTTTGTAACTTTTTAATTTCATTCACTCATTTCTTTGTTCATGGAAAATATGTTTTATCTGGGATATGTGCGTTACATGGATGGGCATACTTCTGTTTTGCAGAAGGGAGCTGTTTTGCTTCAAGGAAGAAAAAAAAGTCTTTTAAATTGGGTGAAGATACATTCATGAAATGTGCTCTTAATAAGTCATCTACAGGCAAGATCAAAATGTTCCCCAATCTGTGCCAGACATTTCACAGTTTCAGTCCAGTTCCATTAAGATAGTGAACCTATGCTGGTTTATACAGGCTAAGAACCTGCTTAATTATGTTTTTTATCAAGAATGTAGTGCTTTTCTTCAGATGAATCAGTTTGTTACTGCCGGGATCTTTGCACTTTCCAAAAAAAAAATCTTGATTTTTTTGTTACAGATGTTTAGGAAAAATCAATACTTAGTGTCACTTAAACTGGTTTTCTGAAAATCCAATAGGCAGAAAATATTTCATTAAACAAGTGACATCACCTGTTATTAGGGGCAATTTGCCTGCTTTTTTCTTCTATTTCCCCAGCAGTCTTGAAATTATTATATCAGATGTATGTTAAATGTAAAGCTGAAGAGCTTAATTAAGATTTATGGAAGACAAAGCAAAGATCAGAGAACATCAAGAAACAGCACCTCTTTAGTCCTGCTGTGCAGTCAGTTAGATATTAGAGGCTCTGTTCCTCCCACACATACATTCAATATTCTCTGTTCTTAGATTCAATAACAGTGAAATATTAGATGCAGTTGGTGTATGATTACATGGATATTTCATTATGACACCGGTAATGTGTGAATGGGGGTGGTAGAAGGGAGAAACCCATTTTTATATTGTTAATACAACTGTTATGGCTAAACTCGATTATTTCTTTACGGAACATATTCAAATCAGTTGACATTTTTGCTGTCCAGTACAGTGAACAACACTTTGTCTTTATCAAATACATTACTTTGGTGTGCTATCTTAGCTACCTAATGTTATGATATCCATACTACCTATTCCTACAATTAAAATAAACTTACATAAAAATAATTCTATAATTGTAAGAGTGAACATCATAAAGTGAGAACATTCTAGACTTAAGAATAGTCGCATACTTGATTCGGTATCTTTTGCAGATGGACCATGGTACAGTCCTTACATGAACTAACACTACTTTTCTCCTGCAGAATTTCTTGTTTCATTCAGTGTAAGGAGACTGTAGTAGATAGAGTAGGAGAACTTAATGACATGCATTTACTATCAATGCTTATAACAACATTTGTACTAACTGTTGCTGTTAGTAACAGAATAAGATCAAAAAAATCAAGATCCTGAGCAACTTGCCTTTCTTCATGTGCTGAATGACCTTGAGGAAGAAGT